>NC_039267.1:9155340-9368802 GCF_003368295.1 Carassius auratus | reverse complement strand
GCATTTCAAACCAGCAAAGTGATGCCCAGTGATGAGAGGGTGGACAGGAGGATCTGATGATTCACAGTGTCAAAAGCGACAGGTAGATCCAGCAGACTGTTGAATGTCCAATTCTGAAATCTGACTTGTTACGTCCAGTTGGTTATTTGTGAAATAAATAATGTTGCCATGCTTTGTACATTGCAATAAAACACAGTACAAAATGTTCCTTTGCAGTATGTATATAAATGAACAGGATGCTGGAAATCATCAGGGGATTATAGCTGAGCAAACTGTGACACTTAAGAAGTTTGTGTGTTTAGTTCAGGGTATAAAGTTCACATCGCTAATGAGCTGCTGCTCTCTATTGCTGCTCTTTAGTCTGACTCTGCTCATAAAGTCTTTACTCCACCTCATCTACACAAGCAAACCTTTGAGCTTCCTGATCCTTCCCATCGAGGTTGTATTGTCACTCAGCACCTGATTTTCTCACGCTACTTTCTTAGTATACTTTATTGTACCTCAGTGCTTCCTCATGAAGGGAGGTAAATACGCCTGCCTCCCATACATGTCTCTGTGCTTCGGATATCAAAGCAGACTCATTAGATTGCCAGTGGGAGTTCAATATCTCGCTGCGTTTGGGGGACCCTGCACTGTTGCTCCATTAGCAACAGCAGAACCGAATGCCAGCACGCTCATTACATCCAGCTAAAGACAGACCGCTGCTTCTGTTCAAGAAAATGAAGAACAAGGTGATTTGTGGTTTGTCCGTCCATTTACATTTATGCATTTAACAGCAATTTTTATCCAAAGCGACTTACAGTGCATTCAGGCTACACTTTTTTTTTTTTTTTTTTACCAGAATGTGTGTTCCCTGGAAATTGAAACCCACAAACGTTTGTGCTGCTAATGCAGATGCTCTACCACTGAGCCACAAACAGCCATCCCTGCTGTTTGGGAGTACTTGTTAGCTTTGGTTAGACTTGGCACTTAATAATATGTGTGACCTGAGAGGAAATATGTTAAATGGAAAAGCTGTCTATTTAGAGAACATTATGTAAAACGTTTGTCAAAGTGTTTACTTTAGACGTCTCACACACTGCTGTGGCAGGCAAACAATTTACAAAAGGTATTATGAATATTAAATGGCAATTGTAATACACTATGTATATATAAAAAAAACATTATATGATTAAATATTTAAATTAATATAAATGTATTAATATCCATGCAACCATGCAAAGAACAAGCAATTTGGATAATGGATAGTTGTGAATGAATTTAAATTAATATTAGTTATTTCATAAACTGTAATTGATCAATTGATTGATTGATAGATTTGATTGTGTTAAATTATAAGCTTCCATTAATAACATTGCTATTATTTGTATTGTATATACAATATAACCTTTTTTTTAAACATAATTTAACAGATTTGTGTCAGGATGTGATTCGATTCACCAAAAAAGTGAAAATTCTATTAAAATTCACTTACCTTCGCAAACCACACAGTTTCTGATATGTTTCGTTAGAATTATTGGGTGTTTATATTTACAGTTTTTTGTTTCAGTGAATTTCCACCAGTAGCCATTCATTTCAACAGGAATATATGTGGAGTGATGAGTTTCACGTGAGGGGCGAAAAGATTTCCCCTTTCAGATTTCACATTTCCGTGCTTCAAGTTTAACGTTGTCTTACTAAATTCTGCTTGGTTCGAAAGTGACTTATGCATGAGCTGTAGCAATAGGAAAATGGTCTTTTCGACTGTGAAATTTAGCAATTATTTTGCTAATGTGACCTCACTTTTACAGTTAGGGTTTTGTAGTAGCCTATACGTAACCGTGACAGTCTCTTAGCAAGCTTGGTTTATATCATGGATAAACTGTAATATATGACAAGGGTTACAAAAGCTGTTTTGGAGGCAATAAATCATGGCGAAACCCCACACCTGTGTCTGAGGCCTGACGGGGGGGGGACCTTTAACACCCCTGATGACTGTTAATTACAGCTAATTACACAGTTCAATCACCCTGCCAATCGTGTTTGGGGAGACGCTGCATGAAGGGAAAAAAATGATGCTATTTCGAGCGGGGTTAGTGGAGTGCTTGGTTTGTGTCTTGTAAGATGCACTATTCTATTCCTAATGTCTGCTTGAATAGTCTGTTGAATGACTTTGGAGATCAATCTAAAAGAGTATAATACATTAGCACTTCTGTATGTCCCTGTGTGTGGGAGGCAAGTGTTTGCAGAGAGCAATACATGCATGTCTGTCGTGATATAGGAGATATGAGTGATCTCACTTATGTCGATATTGCTTCTAATCACATGAGATTGCACTGTTAGGGAAAAACGACAGACGGATCAGTTGGAATGGATGAAGCTGAAATGCTTCCTGTGTCATTAATAACAATGAGATCTCTCCACCGCTGAACTCAAGTGCTCTTACCTCAGCACCCGTGCTGAAGTGCACTCATTAAAGCCCAATGGGACCATGGCCACCCAGCAACTCAATGTGAAGGCTTTCCATGAAAATTATGATATCAGTAAAAATGCTGTTGAAAGCAATTAAGCATATAACCCATGTTAAAGAGCGTCATGATTTTTTAGACTCACTTTGCTTCATATGGAGAGTTACACCACAAACAGCTGCAATACACTTTGCTTGGTATCTTTATAGGGTAGTGGTTTGAAGTTCTTCCACTTTTGGATGCAATTTTCTTTTAGCAAAACATAGATTATAGTGCAGCCCGCTTTTTTCAATGAAGTCTGTGAAATCGAATGAATGCTCACTTGCGGTCTGGACATGCCTTTATGCAAAATGGAAATACTTTCTAACTTCAGGATAAAACCGTATTGTAAGATATGTGCTGAGGAAAATATGGCGACACTGTTATATCGCCCCCTAAAAGTTTATCTCGCTCAGTCTTTTATCTAGTTCATAGTGTCATGGTTCCTCTCAGAGCTGGTTTGATCCATGACCTTACCTCTCTTCATTCTTAAATATGAAGAAATCGAATGTAAAAAAAAAACAACATTAAAAAAGGAGGTGGTTGCGCTCTAAACATCAAATATGTTCTTATTGGCCGTGATTTTGTTTTCAGTGTGGACAGACAACAGTCACTGGAAATGTGACACAAATGTGTGTGGCACACAGCGATGGTGCAAGAGCTCTGGAGAGAATCATAGTTTTGAGTAACGAGATAAATCAATGCGAATAATGACCATTTGACTATCCATATCGTTTCTTTCTGAGAATATGAAATATGAAGGTCCATTTCTTAAATGCGTTTCTATAAAAAAACATTAAGAAAAAAGAAGTGACACTTTACCATTTGCTTGTAATTATACCTTATTTCATTCAGGTCTCTGTCGACCGAGGGGAGATAATTACACACGCGCAGACCAAAAAAAAACAAAAACATCCATTTCACTGCTGTGTCGCCAGTACTTAATTACCTGCGCACTCAAGATGCTGATTGCAAATGCATGCATCTTGATTGGGACTTACAGGAGGAATTAAATGTCAAAAACAAAAAGGTAAGAATGGAGGCATTTCTTGTGTTTGATACAGAAAGTCTGTTCTGAAGCATCCTGGATGTTCTTGGATGAGACTTGAAAATGTAATATTAAACAATGTTATTTGTCACATAGTTTATCACGCATCTTTGTTTCCCAACTGTTTGTGTCTAAGGCATTTTTAAGACACCCAAATCAGAATTTTATTTTTGGTCACTCTTTATTTTAGGTCTAGTTCTCTCTATTAACAAACCATTAACTACGACTTTTGCCTCAATAAACTGCTAATTTGCTGCTATATATGTATATATAGATATATAATATATCTATATATATATATATATATAGAGAGAGAGAGAGAGAGAGAGGGTCGGACTCATAACCCAAAGGTTGTAAAATCTAAAAAATAAAATATGACTAATAGTACAAGAATCAGTGCTGTCGACTGGGTTGTATTTTACTTCAAGTGCTGTGGAATATCTGCAGAGCGCACCTTATTATCCTCCTTAGATGTTCCGCAATGGTTTAAATAGGTTTTATCAGACTCGTTAATGGTCCGATGGAGAGGCACAGATCTTCTGTTCCTGCGAGACGAGGGCACTTTTTCTGTTATGTTGAAATGATTCTATTAGGCTGAATTTAGCGCGATGTATTGTGTTTGTCTTGTTTTTTTTTGAGGAAAGGTTCAATGTGCTCTTTGGAGGTGGAAAAGAAAAAGTTGTGCAGACATTCAGAACGAGTAGGTGGTGCCAGATTGTTTGAACTGAAGCTCGACGTGCATCCGAAGCAAAATAGAAGGAATTTCCAGAGCTGGTGTAAGGATGTTTATTCAACACTTCAATGAGCATATCAGATGAGTTGCTATTGAGTTCGGCTTAATTTTGCAATAAGCATATTGTTTATTCACTCACAAATATGCTTTGATCTTATTTCAGTGAAAAGTCTGTTCCAAACCGGTTTTTAAATCTTCTAGAGCACATCAGATGTAGTGAACGATCTTCACAATTCTCTTTGCTATAAAATGAATACACTCAATCTCCAAAAATAAAGTGTAGCAAAACTGGCTTCATGTAATTCGTGTGCTGTATTCTGAAACCATATGATATATTAGTGCAAGAGACAAAAGGGAATTTCAAAGGGTCGTTCACACCAAAGATGACAAATATACTCAGTAGAGGGTTATTAGTTCACCCAAAAAATATTTCTGACGTGAATTACTTGCAACAACTTTATAGCATTTGACACCAATGGATGGTAACTGATTATTATAAGTGCCTTAAAGGGATAATTCACCCAAGAAATTCTATCATTAATTTCCTCCCCTCGTGTCGTTCCAAACCTGTAAGACGTGTTTCATCTTCAAAAAATCAAATTAAGATATTTTTGATGAAATCCGAGAGCTTTCTTACCCTGAGACAGCAACGCAACTGCCAGAAAGGTAGTTTCATTGTTAAATTGTTCAAATTGTCTGTGTTCAACTGTTATTTCATGAACTACAAGAATATTGTTTGTGCATAAAAAAATAAATAACGAATAACGACTTTTGAATAACAAAAACACTGACAGCCAATCAGAATCCACCAGCTTTGAAGAGCTCCAAGCATTTAAAGTGGCAGATGACAAAACTGCAGCGTGCTTTTATAATAAGCAGACCGTTACTGTGTGTTTTTACATATGCTATACAGTTAACATTCTTGGTGTCATTTTTGAATATGTAAAATCAATTCCAGAACTAAGGCAGAGGACAATTTTCTGTCATTATAATGTCTTGCATTTCTCAAAGACTGCTTCAGAATACAGCAAGAGTAATATGAAACTACTTCCTGGAGCTTTTCCACAGCCCATGGGCATTGTGTGGGAAAAGTGCAGCTAGGACATTCTTCAGAGCTTCTCATTTCGTGCTCCACCTGGCAAAGAAAGTCTTTTGGTCAACATGAGGGCGAGTATAAATGACAGCATTTTCATTCCGGTCTCAACCAATCCCTCAAAAACGTCTCCAGCTCTATCAGTGCCTCTGTCATTTTATTAAAGTCCTCAGTGGTGAGATTGAGTTTTATTTCCATCTCAGATTTATTAAGAAGAATTGCCTCTTTCTCAAACGCCTGGGCTCAGGGAGCAAGCTGCTCTTTTAGTACACAAACCCGTCTGCTGTGGAGGAAACCGAATCTGGTCTCAGCTGAGCGGAAAGGGCATTGAAAAAAAAAATAACAACCACCATACAAACAAAAAAGGGCAGTCTGACTTCAGTAGACCTGTCAGCACTGTGAGAGGACAGCGGTTTTTTCCAGTTCTCTCCAAAGGCTGTCTAGTAAATCAGTTCCTCCGATATCCCGGCTCTCACAGAGGATGTTTAGATATAAAAAGCATCTATTGTGAGCTTTTGTTAACTGAACTCAACATTTCACACCCCATGCATTAAATGCAGACAACTCCATCCTGCCCCCTGTCTGCGCTTCATAGCACGACAACAAAGCTTCAAGACATCTGACAACAATGGAAAGCCGATTCTAATGCAAAATCTCACTTCAAGATGTGAATCACTCATCATGTGGGATCTTTATTAAACATCCGCTTTAATGTCTTTGCATTTGCTTTTACCAGTCATTTTTTATGAACACACTCTCAATGTCAAACCAAGAAAAAAAATAAAAGAAACGACAACAAAAGAATAAATTAACTTCTCATTTCACTGCCATTTCTTTAAAAAAAAAAATCCATCTCAGAACACACTACAAATAAAGGACATCTAACAAAGAGATCTGCCAGTATGAAACACATATGCACAGTAAAAACAAGTATGGAAATGAATCAGACCGGATTACAGGAGCAAATGCGAGCTACTTTGGGAGCCAGAATGTGTTCCAAAGCAATCAGAGAGACGTTTGGCACTCCATGCTCATAGTTCCCCCTGCAGGGAATTATCTTCCTGATAGGACGCTACTCCGGAACTTGATTAGCTTGAGAAGCCGGCTGATGGCCTGACTGATGTAAATGGACGTGGGCGCACTACAGAGAGAAGTCGGTATAAGTGAGAACATTGTTCTGTAATTTCAGATTTTCCCAGGGGAGACAGACGGACCGGCTGGGAGAGGCGAGACACAGACAGCATTCCCATGTTCAGAATTGTCAGATTCAAACAAACCGAGGTCACAAAAGCCAAAAGGGAGGACTGAGATGGCTCTGCTACACATTACAGATGGGTTTCCTACAGCGAGATAAGCCCTAAATGCAGTTTGTGTGGGAAATGGGCTAAATCTGAGCACAGGAACCCGTCCCTACCCGCCCTACAATCGGATATGACTTCTGTTTACCTGAAAATACTGTGAGAAGGTATATCAAAGCAAACAGGTCGACGACTAAACTGATCTAAGTCTTGAAATAAGACGATCTCTGCATATCTGTTCCCGAACTGCATTTAAATACGGCTCAAACCTGCATATAAAATGACAAAGTATAAATGCACATTCTGCGGCTTGTTACTATGCCAGACGCGAGCAAAACGGTACAAATAACAAAAATGTGTTGTGGATAATCCATAGCTAGCTTATTAAGAAGCAGCTTTATTTATTAACAGAAGATACGGTGGATAAAGATTGTAAACGTCAGCTCACGACGCGCGATTTGAGGCCAACCAATGAAAGCGCTATCCGAAGACCCCGACCGATGTTGGATCACAGACGTCTTCTTCTGTCAGCGAACGGTCGGGAGCCATTCTGAAAGAAAGATCTGTAAATGCCGCATCTGTTACAGCACTGACAGCCTTCGCAGGCCAAGCTGGGTGACTGACATTCATAGAAAGAAAAAACATGCGGCCGCCGAGCGTAGGCAGAACCGTCCACAGCAGAGATAAAGAAATAAAAGAACGACAATGACGCAGATTCAAGCGTAGCTGCCAAGGCCTTAGGAATAGAAAACAAATTAAATGGAGAAACCAAGCTTCACATATTGCACCGAGTCCCACAATTTTGTATAGAGCCAGTTGTGTATGTAGTTTTGGGTTATTTACATACAGTACGAACTCCAGCGATGAAAGAAGCAATAAATGAGAAACTGTCAGCAGTTCCAGGCAAAGACAAAAAGGGAAGAAAAACAGAGCTAAAAAAACAACAACGCTCAGCACTGCTGGAATAAAAAGATGTTCACCGATTAGTGCTCGTCTGATAAAATCTTTCTGAAAAGACAAGAGATGTAAAAACACACACGGACATTCTTATCTCAGCACCCGGGCCGGCTACCAAATCTGACTTTGGCTGGAACGTTCTCATCCTCGAGTGTTTATTTTCCATTTTGCGAGGGTTTAGTCAGCGCCTTTGCGTTGATTCAGATGCATTAAGTCTGGATAAACAATCTCCAAAAGAGTTCTCTGCTCATCCAGCTGTGGTTGTCTGCTTTTAGCGCAGGTTCCAAGGGTCCACACGGAGAGCCCGGTTCTGGTGCAACCGTGTTCTAGCACAGCTTGAGCTTGTAGGCGGAGATCTCCATTGGCTCCAGATTGATGGAGGAGTCGTTGGAGAGCGGAGGCTGAGAGTGCATCAGAGACAGAGACATGGGCTGCAGGAGATGAAGATCTAGCCCACGAAACAGCCCCGAAATGGAGAGCTGGGAAGACAGATCAGAGACTCAGATTCAGAGGGACTAAAAATAGACCTACATGCATCCACACAGTTAGACCTGTTCAAATGTAGTCAAACATGACTATAACGTAAAAGTTTCAAATAGGAACATAGGAATATAAAATAATAGTATGGGGATTTTTTTTTATTAATGTGAACAAAACATTCAGATATCTAAATGAATTGTATGTACTCATATATTGTATACAAATATGTGTGTGTGTGTGTGTGTGTTGAACAACTAAAATTACTAAATCGAAAAAAATAACTAACAATGAAGAAAAAAAAAGAAAAAATTAAACTGCTGGCAGACTTAATTTCTTATTTAGAGTATTGTTTAATTAATAAAAATACTAACAATAATAAAAACATTAAATGGATAGTTCCATTTAGTCATCATTTACTCTCATGTCCCTCTTGTCATTAAACCTTACTTTGTGGAACATAATAAAGCTGTTGTGGTTATCCTTGACTTTCACTGTATAAACAAACAATTCTGAGATGTTTCTCAAATTATCTGCTATGTTCCATATTTAATGCAAGTCCATTGTAGCTGAACTGTTATATATATATATATATATATATATATATATATATATATATATATATATATATATATATATATATATATATATATATATATATATATATATATATGTAGCTGAACTATATATATATATATATATATAGGAATTAATTAATTAATTAATTACATTTCTAAAACTACAATTTGTAATGTCTTCTTGATACTTTCTCATTAACACACACAAAAAATATCTTCAAATAATCTTTGGTGGATATTTTCAAAGTAAAAATTATTTTGCGATTAATCAGATTAATTAATCGAAATATCATGCAATTAATTAGATTAAATTTAATTGACTGACAGCCTTAAAAATTACTAACATTAAATTAAAATGAAAACTGAAAATATACAAAAATAAAAGCTAATTCAAAATATTAATACAAATGATAATAGTACATATAAATAACACTAAAACAACTGACATTTTAACAGTAGAAATATTTTAGAAATTAATAATTAAATATATATATACACACACACAAAACACACTCATTCACAAATTAAAAAATGAATATGTTTATGATATGCTCCCCCTCAACACATTTGACACCTTTTAAAGGGTTACTCATCCCCAAAATGAAAATGTTGTCATTAATCACATACCTCCATGTCGTTCCAAACCTGTAAAAGCTTTGTTCATCTTCTAAACACAATTTAAGATATTTTGGATGAAAACTGGGAGGCTTGTGACTGTCCCATAGACTGCCAAGTAAATTAACACTGTCAAGGTCCAGAAAAGTATGAAAGACGTCGTCAGAATAATTAATCTTCCATCAGTGATTCAACCGTAACATTATGAAGCAAAGAGAATACTGTTTGTACAAAAAGAAAACAAAAATAATGACTTCAACAATTCCTTTCCTCTGTTTCTCTACACATCACCATATCACCATTTTGGAGATTATGAGCTGAACGCAGGCAGTGTATGTTCTTCTGAGTCAGCCGCGCCACAGAGTTGCGTGGTTTTCTTTCTAATCAAAGCAAAAATGTACGTATAAAAAAATGAGATCTGAACAGCAGACGTTAATATGTGTTTAAACTAAACTCATTTAAGCTTTGTCAGTTTAAACATTTAAGAGCCAGAGGATGCGCAGTTAGAAGATTTGTGCGTGCGCTCATCCGAAGCACGCAAACCCGCGCCTCAGAACGCGTGTAAAAATTAAGCTCTCTTTTTAGTATTGTGTTTAAATGGACAAATTCTGACAAAGAGTATGTCAAAATGCCTGTTTTGGTAAGTATCCTATAGCAGACAGAGCCGGCTGAATGCAGGCCACTGTATCAGTGCATTCTCTTAAAGTGACAGTCTTTATATTAATCGAACAGCAACAACAAAGAAATCACTCACTGTTCTTGATTAAAAAGCTTTTATAACTTAAATAAAGAGTTATCTTTAATTTATACAGTCCAATATGCAATGCTGTTTTACATTTGATTACTTTATTACTTTATTATTCAATTTCTGTACCTAAAAACTTATGCTAGACCTACCTAAAAAAACAAAACAAAACAAAAAAAACTGAAAATCACTGTTTATTATTTGTATCTTTACTCTATTGTAATTATTTGTGCTGTTGCTTGTAGTTGGATAAACTATTCTTCTTCTTTTATTAGAAAGTATAGTTTTTCCATTAACATAGCACATACCGAACTGCACCGAAACCGTGACTCTAAAACCGCGAAACAAACCGAACCGTGAAAAAGTTGAACCGTACCACCCCTAGTCACAAGCCTCTCGGTTTTCATCCAAAATATCCTAAATTGTGTTCCAAAGATGAACGGCGCTTTTACAGTTTGGAACGACAAGGGGGTAAGTGATTAATGACAAAATGTTCATTTTGGGGAGGAGTATCCCTTTAAGTCTTATTAGTGTAAGTGGTTTACTTTTTATTTTTCTCAAGTCAAGACACTGACCTGGCCTTGTGTGGTGGTACAGTTGAAACCAGGGTTCTGGGCCTCCAGACCACAATCCAGACCCAGTCGATGGAGGAGCAGAGCCGTGTAAGGAGACGGAGCGTGAGCGTCCTGCTGAAAAAAATGAAATGATACCAAATAAATGCCAGTGAAAATAAATCCCCCAATAAAACCACCAGACCACAAAATCTCAAACCCTTGAAATGTGAAAGTTTTTTTTTTCCCCCATTTAAAACCTCAAAGTCCTCATCAGTTTCACAGCAGGCGAAATCGATACTAACACACATTTCTCTCCCAGGGCTCTCATTTACCAGGCTTTGGATGCTCCTGAGGTTCAGCAGGTGGAAGTCGCAGGGCAGGGTGCCAGCCAATGGAGCGAAGGTACGAATGGGCGGCACGCCGTGTTTCCAGGACAACACGGGCAGTGCCAGCACCTCATGGTTCAGGATGGTGGAGGTCATGTGACTGAGCAGCGACGGGAAGCTGACAGTTCTGCTGTCCACCGGCTGCAAAATACAGACATGCATCAGGTAACTTCCTAGGGTCATGGTACGAGATGAGCTCAGTACAGGATCTAGCTCTACACACTACTGATCTACAGCCTGTTATAATGTAAAAGCTCTGCGGGCACGGCAGCACAGGCAGAGATAGTGGACAGGAAACGACCTTTAGCCTCTTAATTCTTAATGCTAAAGTAACAAGCTGAACTAGGGCTCCATAAAACTGCTACGCCGCTAACGTTACCTCCTCCTGGCCTTGTCCTAAAATACCAGCAATGATTTTGTTTATGATGCTGGTGACTCTGGCATAGGAGCCAGCAGGCTGCATGCATGAGGAGAGAAAGACAGGATGATAAGTGATAGACAGACAGAAACAAAACACAAAAAGAGGTTATGAGGGAATGGAATGGAAAGAAACACAAGGCGGTGCTTTGTTAACCCCTAATATATATATATAAGTCCTTGCTTTATATATTTTTATTTTAAAATTATTTTATTATTAATATATACTTAAAAATACATTTGCAATACATAATATATAGTGTTCAATATAGGACACTGTATTATTTATAAACTGTCAGGAGACAGCATGATTAAAATAAAAATATATATTATTTAAATCAGTCGGAGTCTGTGTGTAAAGCCCTTTATCTATTATTACACACTTGGAGTGAGAAGTGAAGATACTGTCCCCAGAGCCTTCACACAGCTCTCATGAGTAACAATAGTGTGCCCCCTACAGGACACTGGGTGGAATGAGCATTTACATACCCCTTGCACTGGTACGGGACACCTATATTCTGGTATGCATGACCAGATCTCTGATGTGAAGCTGAAATTGCATGCTCCAATCAGATTAATCAACTGCTAGGATTCTCGCCAGTCGGGGTGCGCGGGGTCTTATCAGTCAGCCAGGAAATAAAACCGTATTAAAAATGTAGCCGGCTGTACTTCGGAGAAAAATCCAGTCGTGGTTGTTCTCATCTAATACTTCACATGTGCTTGAGGCATCCACTAGCATGTAAACTACAGCTATGTTCTGCTTTAAGGGAATAGTTTTTATTATTATTATGAGGGGGGGAGGGGTTATTTAATTTGCATGATTTGTTTAATTTATGTGTTTGTCTGTCTCTTCTCATCTAAGTAGTCAGAAGAAGCAAATTTCTAATCCAGAGTCTGAGTCTGACTTCGGTTTGGTTCATCTGTATCCTCGTATCCAATCAGAGCTCACCTTTCCAGCGCCGCTCCTCCTCTCCAGCAGAAGACGGAAGCGATTGGCCGTTCGTTTGTTGTCCTTCAGACCCTGCCCCAGACCCCTGTTATCGTCTTGCATCAGTCTGCGGTCCAGGATCACCTCCAGCTGACCTGCAGGGAATGGAAAGAGCGTACGAGAGAAAGGATGAAGAGAGAGAGGACGGTAATAGCATAGAGCGAGGCAAAGCATTAGACAGTACACTCTCTTCATCTTCATTATGGGATACATTGCATCAAATCAATACAGAAGCAGAGCACAGTGTCCCACTGTGAGTGTTTTCCTCCTCCCGACCGTCTCAGTCCCTGATTCATGTTTCATCCTGCTAAGAAACTCACTGCTATAGACCTCAAAGTACCAGTGTTTTGGAATCGAGTCGATACGGAATTGAAAACAGCATAGCGAGGAGAGTTTTTCTCTGTATTGTCAGCTCAATTTGGTACATGGGTGAAAAAAGTTTGATTCCTTCTATGGTAAAAGCTCAGCTCGTGAATATTAATTAGGACATGCTTTTGTTTCTTTGTAACCTTCTTGAAGCATCTAGCCACATAACAGAATATTAATAAGCCGATTAGTCAATGCAGTTCAAATTTATGTAAATAATAAAGTAGTGTGTTTACTAGGGCTGGATTTCACAATTTGATTCGATTCTCATTCACAAGCTTGTGATTCGATTCGATTACCTATTTGATTCGATTCAATATTGATTTAAAAAAAATCTAATCAACTGATGATGTAAAGTATAGTAATGTAGTACCAACTGACTCTCATGAATAATGTTGAAGGTTAAAACTGACTGATTTGTTAGTTAACTTAGAATATATATTACTGACTGATAACACTTAATTAAGTTTTTAAAATATTAAAGTTACAAATGCAAAGTATTTCTTTTTCAATTAATTTTATATACAGTACAGAACAAAGGTTTGGAAACATTACTATTTTTAATGTTTTTGAAAGAAGTTTCTTCTGCTCATCAAGCCTGCATCTATTTGATCAAAAATACAGGAAAAAAATGTAATATTGTGATATATTATTATTAATTATTATTAATTTTTAGGATCGTTGTCACATGATCCTTTAGAAATCATTCTAATATGCTGATTCATTATCAAAGTTGGAAACAGTTCTGCTGCTTAATATTGTTTCAGAACATGTGATACTTTTTTAGGATACTTTGATGAATAAAAAGAAAAAAAAAAGAAAAAAAAAAGAAGCTATGTTTTTCAAATATAAATTTTTTGTAATAACAATATACACTACTGGTCAGTAATTTGGGGTCAGCAATTCTTCTTTTTTTTTTAAATAAAATCAATTCTTTTATTCAGCAAGGATGTGTTAAATTGATAAAAAGTGATAGTAAAGAAAATATATTATTAGAATATATCTTATTATAATTATTATTTTTTTTTTTTTATAAATGCAGTTCTTTTTAACCTTTTATTCATCAAATATATTAGACAGCAGAACTGTTTCCAACACTCATAATAAATCAGAATATCAGAATGATTTCTAAATGATCATGTGATTATGGGATGTTACATGTGACACTGAAGGCTGGAGTAATGATGCTGAAAATTCAGCTTTGCATCACAGGAATAATTTTTTTTTTAAGTATATTCAAATAGAAAACTATTATTTTAAGTTGTAATAATATTTCACAATATTACTGTTTTTTTCTGTATTTTTGATCAAATAAATGCAGGCTTGATGAACAGAAGAAACTTCTTTGAAAAACATTAAAATAGTAATGTTTCCAAACTTTTAGTCTGTACTGTACTACATATATATATAAATATATATATATATATATATATATATATATATATATATATATATATATATATATATATATATATATATATATATATGCACAGTACAGACCAAAAGTTTGGACACACCTTCTCATTCAAAGAGTTTTCTTTATTTTCATGACTATGAAAATAGTAGAGTCACACTGAAGGCATCAAAGGCTATTTGACCAAGAAGGAGAGTGATGGGGTGCTGCAGATGACCTGGCCTCCGCAGTCACCGGACCTGAACCCAATCCAGATGGTTTAGGGGTGAGCTGGACCGCAGACTGAAGGCAAAAGGGCCAACAAGTGCTAAGCATCTCTCGAGGAACTCCTTCAAGACTGTTGGAAGACCATTTCAGGTGACTACCTCTTGAAGCTCATCAAGAGAATGACAAGAGTGTGCAAAGCAGTAATCAAAGCTAAAGGTGGACTATGACATATTTTAAGTTGTTTCACACTTTTTTGTTATGTATATGATTCCATATATAATTCCACATGTGTTAATTCATAGTTTTGATGCCTTCAGTGTGAATCTACAATTTTCATAGTCATGAAAATAAAGAAAACTCTTTGAATGAGAAGGTGTGTCCAAACTTTTGGTCGGTACTGTAGTTATAGTACATACAATATAGTTGTCATTAATATTTCATTATTAAGAGTTTTTTTTAATTATTATTATTTGATGTTATTTTTAAGTTTATGTAAATAACATCCGAGTAAAACCAGTGTTTAATTCCATTTTAGTTTTTGCACCAAAAAACTAAACAAAGAAACTATAAATAAATTTGTGAAAAGATTTGTGTCACCGTTGCAATATCTGCGTTTGCGAAGCCTACTCACCGCTGGCCAGGCTGCTGACGCCCAGTGCCTGGGCCGTGTGGAGCGTGAGCCTGTATTGGCTGTCCTGAATATATGCCATGGCAGGCATCGGGTAGAAATTAGCCTGCAGTGGAAGTTTCTGGAAGTACCGGCGAGGCTGGATCTGACGAGCAGGGAGAACACAGAGCATGAGCTTGATTATCTGGCCAGAGAGCAATCTGAGTCTAGGACGAACAGTGGCTGACTGCTTCAATAAAACCAAGATTATTTTAAGACTCCGATGAACAGTGTGTGGACGTGTGTACTTCACCTGGAAGCCGTTGAGGTCGGTGTAGAAAGTATCTCCGCTCTGAATGTCGGTGACCAGCCGCATGGCCAGCTCCTTGTTATTCTGATCTCTGATGTCCACCATGGTGGTGATGTCCAGAGAAAGACCATCGACTCCTGAAGTCATATGTCAGGAAGAACTGATCAGTCAGGGCAGAGATGTCCTCACACGAGCGAGACAGATGGATGGAGAGAGTACCTGGAACATTATGAATGCGGACCATCTGCTGGAAGTGTTGATAATGTGCCACAACCTCGGCGAAGAGAGGCCCTTCCACCACACGCACTACAGGGGCTTCTCTCTGCGAATACGGCTGAGAGCGAGCAGAGAGGGAGGGGTTAATTGTTTGGTAAATTGCTTTTCGCCCCAGTCAAGACTAACAGACACTACCTTGGCATTTCCGTCCGGCAGGAAGAGATAGGCCCCGCTCTTGTCCTTGGAGGGTCGAGTCCCGTATGTGAGGAACTGAATCTGTACCCTAACCTCCTGAGGATCGTCTTTACGTCGAACACTCTGATGGAGAAAAGAGAATTAATCACTGTAGACTTCTCTGCTGACTCAGACTCTAAAAAGACGACTCAACAGCATATGTACTACAAAAATAGGACAGGGATACGTTTCATTTCTTTTGGCAACAATAAGAAAAAAAAAAACACTTGTCCAGATGACTGAACATAAAAATAGACTGCTGATGTCATAGCTGGGAAACTTCATTTTTTATTACCATGAAATATTTGCTCGGTGGAGCTGATTTTCAGCATTTTTTTTTTCTTCTATGAGGGCAATTTTTTCTAGTGGTGCACAAATATTCAAACTTATATTAACCTATATAAAAAATATTAAATTTTTTCTTTAGATGACAAAAAGTGAATGTATACAATATATAATAGCTTATATACAATATAGAATAATGCCAAAACATTTTTCATATATTTCAATTGAATATTGGCTTATAACTGATATTAAAATTCTATATTATTTTACCCAAAATAATAAAACATAAAAATATATTTAAAAAATGATAAACTATAATGAATAATTCTAAATGCTACTATAAAACAGTATAATACAGTATTCAAAAATGACATTTAACAGTGTTATTACATTTTTACTACTTTAAAGATTAAGTGCGCTTTGCATGACGGCAAAGGTAATCAAAATTGTAAAAAATTGAGGAAAAGAGCATGCATAAATAAATATCAGCCGATATGTACACATACAATATAGACTGACCAATAGAAATTCCTAATATTTGCAGATATATGCATACTCATTGCACATCTTTATATTGTGTATTCATAAGAACAAGCAGGAAGTTCACCAAGAATGAATTGCGCCGTTGACTGAATCATTTGCTAATGCTCTCTGGTTTGTCTTAGCAGTGGATTTACTTTAGGATTTATCCAAATGAGATAACAGTGTATGGTGTAAACGAAATAAAAACAAGCAAGGGAATTAACTCCTCTTCCTGGGGCATTTCAGTCACTTTAGTGGCACCCTCCCCTCAAGCCATGGTTATTTTCTCACTTCACTTCCTAACTCAAAATCATCTGACCTCCAGCAGGCCTGTGGTTCCAGAGAAGCCCAGGGTGAGAGACTGGCTCTGGATGTAGAACGGCTGGGCGTCCACCGTCTGCGATCGCACGGGCAGAGGGTCCAAACCCCGTATGCTCTGACCCCGTCCCGGGATCCTGAGCAGCGTATCAGAGCGCAGGGTCATGGGGGAGTCAGCAGAGTCATACAGGTGGAAGACGGCCAATCCCAGAGCGGGGAGGCGTGCCATGAAAGAGGCCTGAACGAAAAAAAACAAAAAAAAACAAGAAAGAGTGTAGGTATTGAAACTAACTTTCTTTAAGATCCAGAAGCGAATGGACACAATTAAACACACCTGGTAGACCTCTCCACTCATCTCAACGGCAGACACCCACTGCGCGCTCAGCTGAACCGGTAAAGTCTGCCCGTCTTCAGTGAGCACCCGAACTCTCACCGAATTCACCAGCACTGTCACCACACACAGACGCTCCTGCTCCACGGGGTTAAACAGCACCAGATACCTGAAGAAGAGGAGGAAGATCAGAACTGCACACTGAATCAAATGTGTTCAAGATCTACAGAAGACACATCTTACCTGGGAGAAGATTCCAGCTCGATAAGAGTACGCTGCGGGAGAGAGTCTTGTGTGGCGCGTCTGTCGTCCTGCAGTCACATGAACAGAGATCAAAGGTCAGACTCTTTTTCACCAAAATCTTAGATAATGTTGGTCACATTGGATTATAACCTACTGACTTTGCTCGCATGGTCAAAACTGGCCAGCCTTACAAAATCTCATATGCATTGCTCATTGTTATACAAAACCAGTCATAAGCAGCACAAGCCATAGCCAACAATACATTGTATGGGTCAAAATGATCGATTTAGGTAAGGTAAGGACTGTTTCTTAAAGATATCTTGTAAATTTCCTACCGTAAATATATAAAAACATAATTTTTTATTAGTAATATGCATTGCTACATTGTAAAAAATGAAAGTTTTTGTTTTTTTTTGTAGATGAGAAAACTAAAAAATCTGCTGAAGTTGGCTGCCTTAAACTTTAACGTTTTCTCAACTTTTGATTTTTTACAATGCAAGAACTTAATTTGCACAACTTAAAGGTCAATATTCTCAATATTTAGATTTGTTTGTTTTTTTGCATCCTCAGATTCCAAATCAAATAGTAGCATCTCAGCCAAATGGAATGCTTATTAATTCAGTTTTCAGATGATATAATCTCCTACATGACTGGTTTTGTGGTCCAGGGTCACACATTATTATTATCAAATATTGGTTTCAATATTTTTGTCAGCTTCTTGTTTTAATGAACAGGTTTTGTATTGAATCCGATTAATCACAGGCCTCATTTATCTACGCTTATGCACCTGTAATTGCCCAAATTATTGAGAATTATTATGAATCAGTTCCTAAGAGAGATACAAAACCTGTAATAATTTTAATTATGTTGACAAAAAGACCAAAGATTCAAGATTTGGTCATTATTTCACATAATGAGAGATTTGCAAGCAATTTGTAAAGGGATAGTTCACCCAAAACGACGTTCCCAAATGTTTTTGACTGGGAACGCCAAATAAGGTCAATGATTTTCAGCTCAGCACAAGGGTTAAACACAAGCTGTTCCTCACCGTCTCTAAGAAAGGCTCCGTCTGGAAGAAGCGATAAATGTCTTTATTCTTTATTACCAGGAAGTGTGCAGCATTAATGATCACTCGTTTCAGACCGGCCAGAGAACGTAATAGCCTGGGGGGGGGGGAGAAACGAATCAAGAACCGCTTACAAATCGAAACTCTAAAAATGCTAAAAATGGTCCATTAAAGATGATATTTCAGTAATAACACCCTGAGAGACTTCCTTGGATCTCCAGATCAGTTCATGCGGATCAAATCTGCAAGCTCTGATTCAGAGACCTGTTTCCGTAGTCGATGACCACAGCCTCTTTGGCGGTGCCCGTGATGGCATCGTGGTGCTGGAACAGCCCTATGTTGCGCCTGGCATCGGTGAGGAGGGAGTAATCTGAGACGGGATAACGTCCTTCCAGTCCCGCACGCCGGGCGTGAGCCACCGCCAGGCTGTACAGAATCTCTGCCCCTCTACAGCAAACACAAAACCATAGAGTCTTAAATCAAACCGTTCATGATGCCGAACGAACAGCGAGAAACGAATGATAATAGAATTAAAGACTAAGTAATGACAGTAATTACGCAATGCCTCGTGCTTAATTCAGGAGATAAACTTGTCACCCACGTGGAGAATAACTATTTTAATTTTTCCCCATTAATTAATGCCGCAGAGAACAGGCCTTTATTTAAAGCATAATTGAATCTCTGGCAAATAAAGCCCGACACTTTCCAAAGTTGCTAAGATAATGGATTAAATTCAGATACCTCGACGGCAGTTTGTCAGTGTAAATTCAAACGTGTTGGCAATTAAAACTGAAAAAGCTTCCACAAAACCTTGTTAGCATACTACTGACTGAAAGCTACTTGTTGAATTGTTAACAATGTGTTAAATAACAGCTTTATGTAAATATACTCTTCCATCCCAGCTTAATTTGCAGAGATGTTTATAAATGAACAATCTGTAGTTGATTTTGGTGAAAAGTGCAAACACTTTATTCACGGACTCAAATTAAAATCACATTTTAATGAAATGCTGGCCAATAATGATAAATAATTTATAGCTTTTTGTAATTTATAATGATAAATATTTATAGTGATACATATTTCAAGTTATAGCAATAAATGGCTGGTATATAAAATGTATTATTTTATAAATAAACATGAATGTAATTAAAATTAATATTTTATAATTACATTATTAAAAAATAAAACATAAAAAATTTAAATTTAAATTTAAATGATACAAAAAATATTTAATTTAGGCATCATGGCATTGAAATGTACAGTAATGACAAATGAATATTAATTGGTCATGTAAAAATATGTAAATGAGCATAAATAATTAAATATCAACAGATATTAAAGAATAAAAATCAGCTACAAACTATAATGGTACTGATGCAAGGTGCATCTTAACAGTTCGAGATATTATTAGGCATTCATTGGATGTTTCACTACCTACGTTTCCATTACCGTTTTAATACACATTTAGAAGTATCGCATCTGAAACAAGTCAAGGAAATGCCAAATTTCGAATTCGCAAAAAAAGTTTTTAACCCTTGCTTGAGGTGGTTTTTGTCTTGAGCGACAAATGGTTAATGTGAATAATGGGAGATGAAAATGTATTTTCAGGATAAAGTCCTCCATGCACATCAAAAACATCATGTGACTTTACGCGACGACATAATCTGTCTAACCAGCGGACCGATTTGTTGCACAGCATCTGAAATGTTATAGTAATTCTGAAAGGCCTGAGCAAAGTCGTCAGAGTATTTCTGTATTATTGCCTCCCAGAATCGTTACACGACTGCCTTCCCGAACAGAACGCATCCACGGAAACAGTGACCATTTTCATTGTGTTTTGTCTGATCGCTCTTAGGGGCCGTTTACACAACGACGTTTTCAGGCAAAAACTGAAAACTTTTTATGCGATGTGCCTGTTAATTTCATGACAATGGCATTTTGGTGACTGAACAAGCATATTTGCAAGTTTTAGAAAATGCCATTTTCGTTTTAGTTAACACCCAAAAAGGGAATCTATGAAAACCGTGACGCGATGCTTGGTAAGTGTTAAGTATGTAGACATGCACAGCACATGTTGATTCTAAAGGTTAAGTGTGAACAAACATGGAATGGTTGTTACGGTTAAGAGTTTGTAAACACTTCTTCAGCAAAGTGTGGATTTACTTCACCAATATTACAACCAACAGCAGAGACACATCATATACACACGGCAGCAGGTGCTGTTTACTAACAAGGTGACAGCGCCAACTACTGGCCTGGAATACGTGACACAGCGTTTTGGGGCGTTTTCGCATACATGTGTAAACACAAATCGTTTTGAAAACTTAGGCGTGTATGTGTGAAATTTAAAAAAAAATGCAAGGGAAAAACGTTTCAGTTTTTGATTACATCGTTGTGTAAACGTAGCATGAGGCACAAGTCATTTATAATATATGAAAGTAATTATATTCAGTGACTTCTCCCACTTTTTTTTTCTTCTTGATATTAATGCCAGTTTACCAGGAAGTGACGATGCTTATTTAGAAAGTGATGGTGCTTATTTGTTAATGTTTTATGCAACATTCCAATTATGCGCACAAGTTAAATTTGCAACTTTGCATGGAGACCCAGCCTCTGACTAACCGTAGGTGAGATTCTAACACACGGTCCAGGTTTTTGTAGAAGGGACGTGAGGTGTAGTATCCACTCCAGTAATGGTCCTCTCTATCCGCATAAGCGAAGAAGTCCCCGCTCAGCACAGGGTAATCGGGGGGTCTCGTCCCCGGAGGGACCCCTTTAGCCTTGTACACTGCATTAAAGTAATCTGTAAGCGTCGCAAACTGGGCCTGAGAACACAGAGATCTACTTTCAGGGCAATTCAAATTCATTTCACATTTTTTCCGAAATCCAAAACATCCGTGCTCTTTTCTTCCCTCACAAACAAGTTAAATTATTCATTCAAATTATTCCTAGTTGTACATCAGAAGCTGAGCTGAAGGAGCTGTGTTTGTTTAAAAAAAAAACAAGATTTCTGACATTGCAAAAATAGATTTAGATCTATTAAACCTCTTCCTGACAAACCTACAGACAATTATTGTAGTTTTCTATTTATTTACAGGTTAGAGCCTCTATGTTTTTCAGAAGGCATACCTTTACATGCATTTCTGGGTGAGAGTTCATGTAATCGAACAGTTTCTGGTAGTTGAAGTACTGCTGGTCCCACTCTAAAGCTTTGTCGTAGCGGAAGTCATCCCCAAGAGGAACCAGCAACACTTTGCTACGAAACAGCTTGGATTTTTTACGGTACTGATCAAGCAGAACGCCAGCCCTGAAATAGAAAATGTCAAATGTGAAGTAAATCCCTGGATTGGTTTTTATTAAGTCTGGCAATCGATTAAAAACAAGTTTTTAAGCAATGAATAGACAAAAAGTGGTGCATATACACACTACCTGTTTCTTTTACTTAAAAGGAATTTTACTGTGCAAGGACACACAGACTGATCAAAACAGACATTTATTGATGTAAAAAAATACTGTAGTTTTGAACTTTCTATTCATCAAAGATCTGAAAGATTCACTTAAAAAAAAAAAAAAATAGAAGTTATTTTTTAATAATATTTCACAATACAGCAGGTTTTAATCATTCCTGTAATAATTTTATATAATTAATACAATTATATAAAATAAGATTTTACAATTAGCACTTTTTTTTTTTTTTAAATGTATTAACAATATATTTTTTTTGTTATTTTAATTGTAAATAAATTACTTTTTTTTTTTTTTTTTTAATTCATATCTTAAATGATACTTAAATGCTCAAGGTTTCATCCGAGCAGATCAATCTCTACTCATAGGAAAGTAAGAAAACACGTTTGAACATTTTGAAGGAAATGACTCATTATTCAAGTAAACCTGAAAGACCTCTGGAGCCTAATGACAGATGCAAACTAATTGCTACAAGCTTGTAATATCCAGGTTTTCTTCTGCAGATCAAGAGAGCATTGGATTTGGGTTCGAGCCCAGTTCAGACGCGACTCGTATAAATACAGCTGGTGCCAGCTGGGTGATGGACAAATGAATTTTGTTGGCTAACACAGGAAATTAACCTACATTCATTCTTTGGCTAAACTCCCTGGAATCCAATTATTTCCCAGGTTTCAGAAAACAATCAGTCCTCGGGCCTCACCTCTCAGATATGTTGGCATCTGTGATGGCTCGGGGCGGCACCTTCCACGGGCAGTTGACTCGACTGCCCGGCAGTCTCTTGAAATCAAACTGGCAGCAGATCTTGGGGTCTGGGCCGCACGTGTGAGGCACGTCGTAGCTGTAAAATGGCATCATGTGACAGAACATGTCTGTGCCCGATTCAATATCTGGAAATAAAGAAATTAAACTTTTATGTGTAAGTCTCCAAGAATGCTTGGCAAGCCTCCTTGGCAAAGCTTTAAAAAACTTTTGCCAAGGGTTTGTGCTTTTCGAAACCTTCATTTAAAGCCTTTCCAACATGTAAAGAATAATTATAAACACTATATTCTGGTCTATTATAGTTATTTAATAAAACAATGTTTTGTCATGATGCTAGGTTATTGTTGTTTATTTTTGACTAGTTGCGAGAGTGCTTCCTAATGTGTTTCAGAAGTTGTTTGTACAGTTTTAGAGTGTTAATATGCAGTTATATGTATATATGTTATATGTATATGTTATATGTAGAAGTCAAAAGTAAACATGCCCTTCATTACATGGTTCAGTGAGACTCTTAAGGGATCTTATCATTGCCGACCGAGAGAAAATCATAAGTTTTATCACTAAGAAACGTAACAAAACCCTCAGTTTGACAAATCATTCATATCTAAAACATAAAAGTGCCAGATGATCAAGCACCACTAATAAGCAATACTGCAATTGTTAACCAAAACTAAAACTATTAAACAATTGGTTTTGTTATTGCAATCAAAAAAATAAAATAAAATTAATTAAATAAATAATAAATATGTACACACACGCGTTGTTATTATTAAATAACTTGTACTAAGATCATTAAAAAATAATTTACATTAATTGAAATAAAATTGAAGTAAAGTAAAATACAAATATTAGATTAAACTACTAAAATTACTAAAACTGGAATTAAAATAATTCTAAAATATCAGGCCAAAAATATAACCTTAATTTACAACAAAAAAGATCAAATGTTGCTTTGGCAACTTACTTAAAATACATTTAAATACTAAAATTATTAAACCTAAAACAAAAATACATTTAAAACATTAAATAAAAAGTTAACCTTAAATAACAAACAAAAATAATGGTTAACTTAATATGATTTTGAAGTAAAGTACTAAAAATAAAATATAAATTAAGCTGAATAGAAATAGAAAAAAATAAAAATGACACACACAAAAAATACAATTGTAATAAAGATGATTTTAAATTAACAAATATATTTATTTAAATGCTTGTTTTTGTTTTTTTGTAGTCATTCACCCCAGGCCTGCCTCCACATGAACTCAAGGCTCCGTGTGGCAGCAAAGTGCTTCTTGATGGAGTAATGGACCCTCTGGATCAGCATGCTGCTTATGTTCGCCTGTTTCAGTAGGTAAGGCATCGTGGCGCTGTGCCCGAACGGATCAACGGCCCAGCCTGAGCGAGGAATCACACCTGCAGTAACACACCCATTAAACTTACAAACCACTTTAAAAATTAAACCCACATCGCCTACATCTAGAACAAATGCGCTAAAAGATAAGCAATCCACACCATCCATAAAACAATCTTACCCAGATTTTTCTCTAGCCACTGATGGCCTTCAATCAGCTGATCGATCATGGCGAAATAGTGAGCGTTGGCCTCATCCGTCATGACCCAGCCTCCCGTCACCATCTCAAGCTGTCCGCTAAGGATCAGCCTGGAAGAAAATTGGATTTAGAAAGGATTCTTCAAATTAAAAGCACTGATCACAAGATGAGGTTAAATCCACGACATTAGATCAGGGTTTATGAGGAGCGTCTAGACTAATTAACCTTCAGCGGATTACTGAGTTAAGATGAACCGATCAAGAGTGGGCATGAGGGACTGAATCCAAACACAAGAGACAGAATGAGGGCACAGAACCGCCAACATTACAGAGACCCGAAGGGAACATTTTCCAAGTGATTTCCACAGCGGCTCAGTCAGGAATTGCCTGGATTGTGAACTGGATGGGATATGATTACATTTAAAATATCTCTTTACTATTTTAATATATTTGAAAAATGTAATTTATTCCTGTGATGCAAAGCTGAATTTTCAGCATCATTACTTAACATGTTTCATCAGAAATCCTTCTAATATGCTGATTTGCTGCTCAAGAAACATTTCTTGTTATTTTCAATATTTTAAACAGTTCAATATATTTATGGAAACTGTGATACATTTTGGTTTTCAATATTCTTTGATTTATAAATTCAAAAGAAAAGCATTTATTTGAAATATGAAACTTTATGTCATTATAAACGTGTAATAGTGTAACTCTTAATTTAATGCAACCTTGCTGAATAAAAATATTAAGTTATTTTAAAGTGAAATTTTCTTTCAAGGGCAGAGCCAGCTTTGATTATGAAGATTATGAAACTTATTATTCATAAGATTATGAAGAGAAACTAATAAAGTTTGATTTTTGAATTAGTTTAAATATACTATTTTAAGATCATACTATTTTTAAACTTCACATTTTATTCAAAGGGATAGTTCACCCAAAAATTCCTCATCCTCATATCATCCTCATATCATACCAAACCCATTAGACCTTCATTCATCTTCAGAAAACAGATATTTTTTATAAAACCCAAGAGCTCTCAGACCCTGCATAGACAGCAAACATAGTAAGGACATTGATAAAATAGTCCATGTGACATCAGTGGTTCAGCCTTAATTTTCTGAAGCTACAACAGAAAAACTAAAATAACTTAATTACATTTATTTCCTTCCATGTCAGTCTTCGATGCACGTTCACATAACATTACAGCTGAAGCACTGATGTCACATAGACTACACTAACATAGTTCGGACTTCCTTTCTGGGCCTTAAATGTATTAGTTGCACTGCTGTCTATGGAGGGTCAGAAGCTCTAGGATTTCATAAAAAACATCTTAATTTGTGTTCTGAAGATGAATAGAAGGGTTTGGAATGACATGAGTGGGAGTAATTAATGACAGAATTTTTATTTTTGGGTGAACTATCCCTTTAGCACAAAACGTTACTCACTTGCGCATTGCCTCTTGTTTATGGACATCTGTGGTTTCCCACCACTTGGCGAAGAACGAGATTTCCGACCAAATGAATTTCCTGCGAGGATCTTCGGCCAGTTTCACCACCATGTTGTTGAAGATATGCTGGGTTTGGTCATTGTAGTACTTGTCAAATGTTTTGATCCATCCTGTCACAAAAAGAAAATTGAAGGTACAAAGTCACAGTTAAAACCATCCGAGGACAGCAAACGGATCAGATCTAGTTCTGCCAGCACAGAAGGAAGTGTGTGCTAAAAACAAATGCTCTTTTAATAAAACACTGAACTGTTTCTTAGAAGCACAGCCATTTGGCCGCAATTGGTTCCTTGAAGATCAACCTGTTCAAAATAACACTGTCTGTTCATTATTCAGAGTCTGGACTGTTCAAATGTCTTTCTGTCAAGCTGTTGCTCCAGCGCTGACCCTCAGAATGACAGAAAGACATTTTGAGTCGCAGTAGACTGACTGAAACATATAGGGAACATGTTCAGTATTACACAATCTGCATTAAATGCGCAGCACCACAAAGACCAGTGACACAGTACTGACCCCAATAAAACAACAGAGAATCGGTTCACTGACCTTAAAGAATTAGATTCTTCATTCTTTTTTATAACGCTGTAATAAATGGCAACTTCAGGGGTTCACGAGCAGATTTGGAAACGTATCTGTCGTGTGGGTGATGCTGAAACTCATTGTGTTTCTCTTAAGGTGCTTCACAAATTGTGCCAACGCTGCAAAATGCAAGCCCAGTAACTGACCCACTTTACCTGCACCACTCTTTTGGATACGCATTGCTAGGTGCTAGACTGAGGATGCTGCTTCAACAATCAAAAATGAAAAATCATTTCAAAAATCAATACATCCACTTAAAGACGGAGGGTGAAAACATTCTAGTAGAGATTGAAACTTTATACGATTTTTAAATGCTTGATGTGAAATGTGTTCAAAAAGATGAACAGGACCATAAAAATATCAAAAGCAGCCAATGCTCCAATTAGAATATTTACAGAATATAATTTTTTTTTTTTTTTACTTTTATTTATGATAAAACACATTATATTGATCAAAAGTGACAGTAAAGACATGTTATGCTAAAAATGATTTCTATTTCAAATAAATGCTTTGGTTTATTTATTCTATTCATCAAGGAATCCTGAGGAAATCATGATTTCCTCAAAAATATTAAGCAGCACAACTGTGTTCAACATTGATAATAAGAAGAAATGTTTCTTGAGCTACAAATGAGCATATTAGAATTCATTCTTAAGTGATCATGTGACACTAGGGGTTATACGACTACTGATTTCTTCTAGTTGATTTTTATTTTAAAAACTCGTGGTTCATGCTACTGTAAATGACAAGACATTGAATATTTCTTATCAATAAACGCTTATTAATTCATAGTCTTATGCAACAATTACATGTGTAAATTGTCAAACCTTTATAATTATGGCATTACATATTTCAACTTTCATGTAACTATCAAATTTCATGTAGTCATGTAGCGACCTACAGTGCATTAATGCTTACATTTTTTATCTAACACGTGTTCCCTGGGAATCGAACCCACAACCTTTTATGCTGCTAATGTAATGCTCTACCACTGAGCCACAGGAACACTAATCAAATAAATGCAGCCTTGAAAATATGATTAATATCAAATTAATATTAAATACAAATCATAGGAGTAGTTTAAATTAATGTGACAAATTTGTGTATTATTAAATAATACTATTATTTTGATTAATAGTATAATTAATAGTAGTAATAATACATTTAATATACTACATCTTATTGAATTTTAAATAAAAAAAAGATTTTTACATTTTATTTACCAATTTATTATAAATATCAACAAGTCTATGTCTATTTCTAATAACATTCTGATGTTGATAATATTAGTTCCTATTGGAGCTATATTGAAGGGAATGCTCTTGTGAGGAAGAGACTGAATGTGTTTTTTAATAAAGATTTCTGAATTATATTCCTCTTTTTGTAACCAGCATTATTATTAATATTTACCCACATCCACCTCAGCTGTTGGCTAAGATCAAAAATAAGTCTTCAAACCTCTCATTCTCTACCTCTGAAAGTAGGTTTGCATTATCAAAATAACAAGTCGAAAGGTCACCTACAGGAAGTGATTATGGGCTCATTCTCTTTAGTGATTAGTGATCGGAGCATCGCTTTAAACGGATCCGAACAACTTGTGTACTTCTGAAGTCATGAATTTGTTTATTCAATGAAAATCAACTTCATTGGGCTGATAACCGGAGATCTAGGGCAGATTTAAACATTATTAGTGAATTAGTGAATATTTTATGATCCTTTTATGGTGGTTTTGTGTTTTGTCAGTTCCAGTTACATGACTAATTGAAAACACAAAACACAACTTACACTCGAGACTGCAGATTTAATGTATTATGCATGTAGCATGAAATCTGATAGCAGAACAACTACTTGACATACAGTATAAGCACAGCTTTTGTGTTTATTACTCTTTCAAACTAATCTGGGTTAAAGTGAATCATTCCCAACACTGAAAGAGTAAACTCAGGCCAGGGCTTCGGTTTCAATGCTTACCTGGATCGTTGTGCGAATGAGGGACCACAAACACTTGCAGGGGCTCGTCGTCCCACTCGTTGGGCTCGTAGGTGATCTCAAAGCCTTGCTTCCAAACACCTCCATCCACATTATCGAAGCTCAGCAAGGAGTATACATCCAGCATCTGTGGCCAAGAAAACAATTCAGAGATGGTCTCGAATGTTATTGCATGAGCTCATCTGGATCAGTCTTGATCCGCTTCACAATTCCCAAAAATCTTTACAAAAACCTCCACTTGGGGACACAAAAATGTGATAAAGATGTTACATTACAAGTGAGTCGTAGATGATGGCAAATGTCATTTCAATCTGATCTAAAAATAGGCAAAAACAATTAAACATCAAATTTCAGCAGCTGAAATCCATAATGGCCAATTCCAATTTAAGAATAACCAATTAAAATAAGATTAAAGATAAAGTAATTGTAAAAATGCTGATAAATAACGTGCATTACTAGGAGAAAATTACGTAAATGGTGATGGCAAATGTAATCTGAATTTAAATCTAATCTAAAATAGGAAGAAACAATTAAACAACTAATAACCGCTGATATTACTTTGGTTTTTGACCACTGAAAATGTGTACAATTTAACCATTTACTCCTGGAGCCAAATTTACATCCCAGTATATCTGGAACTGAACCATACAGGGCCTTAAATATGAAGATGCCAAAAGGAAAGTTTCTTAAGACCCAGTCTCTTAAAGGGCATTATGATATCTTTGATACTTCTTGAGTTACAGACATCCAAACTTGGAAGAAAAAACTGGAAAAGTGCCTTTTCCCATTATTGAATGCTCACCATTGGCATGTAATGTAAACAAAGACTGCTAAAGTTAACAATTTTACTAACAGACCAAAATAACAATGATGCGGTCATCTTTCTGAAGTCATTTTTACTCTCTGGTTAAACTCAGGTGAAAATGTTCAATTTGATCCCCCTCTACAAAATAGTGGATTATTGGATTAGTGGGACATTTAATATTTTGGTTTTCATCACTATACATGTTTATCTTTCTTCAAAACAGATACTGATATAATCATATATTCGAGCCAGCGACCTCTGAATGTGTTGACATTAAAATTAAAAATTAAACTAAAATTTAATTTATGCATTTAGCAGACACTTTTATCCAAAGCGACTTACGGTGCATTCAGGCTATCAATTTTTTCCTATCATGTGTCCCCGGGGAATCGAACCCCCAACCTTGCGCTAGCTTGCTTGCTAACACAATGCGTCACCAGTTGAGCCACAGGAACACTAAAAAAAGTTACATTAAAAAAAGTAACTGTAAAAGTTGGAGACTCTGGAAAAACTGTGTGATTATTGATGGAATTCTTGGCAAGGATAGCCACGAAACACAAACAGAGCACCGCAGCTGTAACCACAACTAGTGAATCCCAAAGCCACACTGCAATCCTCTCCCAGAGAACACGGCATTAAACTCAAGCAGGGTTTGTACAGAAACTGCGAAATTAAATTCCAGGACTTTCAAGGTCTTTTCAAGCACTACTTTTTTTTTGTTTTCAAGGACTAAAATCAGAGGTCACAATATTGTTAACTTTTAAATTCTAATAAATTAATAAACAAAAAAAAAACTGTACAAATAAAGTGCAAAACATGCAAAGCATACAATGGCTGTGGCAACTTGAAAAGATACTATGGCAAAGTTATCGCTTTCCTTATTCAAAGTGATTTTTTTATGAATATATGATTGACATAAAGAGTAAAACTTCATCATACAATAGGAAAATTATATCATGCTATATCATGCTTGTAGACACTAGGGGTGTGACAATACACTTAGCTCACGAAATGAGACAAAATCCAGATGCTTGGTAAACTAGAATGAGACAATATTTTAATACTATTTTTAGGAAATTTTCAATGACAAACTATTTGTCTTTTAATCACAAAAAGCAAATGCAAAGGAAAAGTTTGTGGACCAAGCTGCTGATATGGAGACGCGCTCCAAGCTTGAAAATGATAACAGTGCAACACAAAGCGCCTTAGACTTTATTTGTGTTCCCAAATGAAACTCAAACAGACAGCACTTGCATTAAAAGGGCGAACAATATAATGCAAGCACTATCAAAAGTTTCACCACAAAATCAACTTTTTACTGATATCGCGAGACCACTTTTCACCTCAAGGAGTAATAACGCGAGATCTCGTGTGCTGCTTAAAGCCAGGAGAAACGGCTCTGTATTTATATCAGACGCACTGCATCGTTAATTTCGCAAAAAAACAAGAGACTGTTTTTATCGAAAACTTAAATGAACACTAATTTTGTACATACTCCCTTTTTAAACATTCAAGTACTTTTGAAGTACTTTTTCATAAATATGGCTGCTTTTAAAGGTTTTCGAGGACTTCAATTTCAAAAAGTCAAAGTCAAGTACTTCAACACCTTGTACAAACCCTGCTCAAGTCATTCCACACACTTCAGCCCACTGAGATGCCGTTTTGATTCTCACCTGCAGGTCTGTTTGGCTCCTGTGGCCCAGTGCGAACTGGCAATCCAGTGGCTTGATGGAGAGGAAGGTGGGCCTGCCATCAAAGGGCAGCACCCAGGAGCCATTGGCGCTACGGAAAGGGAGGTGACCGCTGGGAGAGATGGCCCCCGTGTCGGTGAGCTCCAGCACAGAGTCTTTGATGTGGCTGATGATCTGATGGTTCTCCTCCAGGAGCTGCTCCAGCTGCTCAATGCGGTTCTGCAACACCGAAATCTGGCTCTGAAAAAACCAGGGGGATGGAGGTGTAAACTATCTACAACATCACATGACTGACCTGAGCGCTCTAGAGAGGGTGGGGCGACACACCGAGGCACACAGGACTGGCATTGGCTGAACTGCGACACAGTCTCACTAACAAACTGGATTTTTACTTCATTAAGTAGCAAATCTGAGTGGGGATGTACCAATATTATGTTTATGGTTATGGCCAGAAACGAACAAATGGATGATCTTCTACTATTTTTTTTAAATTAGGGTGGTGCAATTAATCGAAATCGTCATAAAAATCGCGATTTGAGCGTGTGTTATTTTGAGACCTACAATGAACTCTATGACCATCGCATGGCAAAAAAGAAGGAAATAAAACATCCCTGGACAGGGGATTTATTAATTTTTTTGCCATATGTCTAGTTTTGATAAAGCACTCATTGTTTTTTTGGAAATATGTTTCAAATTTATACTGAATGCATTTATGACTGTAAAGCATGTCTATGAGTGTCAAAATCTTGATTGAAATCGAAATCGCAAAATTGATCAAAGAAATCGCGAGTTTTTTTTTTTGTCCATATCGCACAGCCTTAGTTTAAATACACCCCAAAAATAAATTGCATATTGAAATGAACAATTTTAAATTTTGCGAGTGAATTTAGCCATCACAACATATAAAATTATTTAAAAATTTTAATTAAGTGTAAATAAATACATTCTGTAATGCTCATTGTACAATATCTTAATCTCGTAAAAATGAATATCTATTTTTTCATACTGTATGTTATAATGTTAGGTTGCTTACAATTACTTGCAAAAATGTAAATGGTTAATTTTAATATGTGATTTTTTATTATTATTAAGACAAAATAGTATAAAATCATCCAGTTATCAATTTTCGGAAATAAAGTTTATATTGGTAGCCTACATTTCTACTCAGAATTGCTATTCACATATTCCTTATATACAAGTATGTACATTATATACAAGTAATACACATAAAACAAGTAAAAAAAAAAAAAAAAAAAAAAAAAAATTATATTTATATATATATATAATAGGTTTAATAGGAAATAGGTTTTCAAAAGACCTATCTAATAGTCCTTAGAAACGTGTCAGATCCTTTCTTTAAAGTAAATTCACAGGATTTATGTCTTTTTTATTCTGCTATTTTATCATCCCCCAGGCGGATCACAAGGCTGATGGCTTAGAAAGGTAATAGCACACCTCTCCCCAACACGCCGCATGATTTGAGGCAATATTCAGATCCGTAGTACAAAGGGTGAGGGATGAGTTACATGTAAAAACGTACTACTTAGGATTGGGACTTTCTTCAAATCCCTTGCCTTATTACTAAATATTAAATATTACTAATATCAAGTGTCACAGAAGCTTTAAGTGTTCGCCGGTGCAAAGCTCAATGACAATCAAACTGAAAAATGATTTATTTTCTTTTTATTTTCTGAGGCTTATGATATGAAGCACATAAAACATGTTAATACATTTGTCCACCAACACCAACACATTTTCCTAATAATTAGGCTTTTTGCTTTTAAAAAGCCTTTGGTTTAGTAGCAGAAAAAAGCCAGCACTCAGGGAGAGTTAGTCACCAGCTAATTTAGTAGTTAATTAGCTCGAGTCAGAGCCAGAAACGAATTGGTCACATCACTAGCTTTAACACTTGCTGGCCTGAAAAAAACCCATGCGAAGACTTTGATTAATGGAGCCATTCAAACAGACCAACCCAGCAAAAAAATGTAATCCAGGACAAAGGGAATTCATAAAGAGCTGACCGCCCACTTACCCTAGGAAAGTTCCCGGCGCTGTGTCTCCTGGCGGGATCGTGCTGGACGCGGTCCAACATCAGGTAGAGAGAGAAGACGGCCACGCAGAAGATGGCCCCGCCGCAAACGGTCACCTGCTTCTTCAGTTTCATCCTCCTCGGCTTATCTGACGGATGCTAATGTCCAGGTCAAGAGGAGCGGAGACAAAAGAAGAGAGAGGGAGTTCTGATGAAGCTGTGTCAAAACAGTGCTGGGAAAGGATTTGCCCACCTCTGCTCTCCCACAGAGCTCCAAATTCTAAAGCAGGGGCTTGTGGGACAGGGGAGAAGTGGTTAAATATACACGGGGGACGACGATCAGCGGGAACCGAGCGGCAGTCTGTCAACTGTGACCGAACCACGGCCAATTCCAGCCTCCTTCAAAGCGCCTCTTGTCCTCAGCCATTCAAACCGAAGAAGAGAAGGGGAAGAAAGAGCAACACAGGTTCTGAACAGCGGGAGCCCAGACAGGGAGTCTAATGTCCCTCCGGCAAAGCTGCTCTAAGTGTGTGTGTGTGTGTGTGTGTGTGTGTGTGCGCATATATATGTCATTATGGTGAGGACATGTCCCCAGCACTTTCTCAAACAGCTTCCGACAGGGATGGACCTAATACAGCATCTCCAGTTCTTGAGCTAGAGTTCTCACTTTGTTACTAGTTAATGTTCTCCTGCTCAGCTCAGACGCACGCTCCAATCTAGCATTTCTGTGGATCGACATACAGAAAAATATAAAGCAAAATTCAAATAAATCATGAAATACATCAAGTGATGTACACTGCCAATTCTGGTTAAATAAAATAGCAATAAAATGTTATATCAGGGGCCAATTAAAACCCAAAAACATGAAATGAAGCAGATGGAAGTAATGTTTAATATATATATATATATATATATATATATATATATACACTTTTTTTTCAAAATATTATTACAAATTATAACAGTGTATAAATAAAGCCAAAAACTGTTATTAACACTAGAAATATGTATTATTATTATTATTATTATTATAGTACAATATATAATTGATTTAATAAATATTAATAAACATAATATAATTGTTATATATAATATACAGTTTTGTATAAAAAATTTTTTTATAAATAATTGAAAACTACAATTATTAAACAGAATTTTCATTCACTGAAATAAAGCTATAATAAAATAGAAATATCAGATGACAACCATAAACTGTGATATAAAATACATTTAAAGTTTACATTCAAAGTGCTTTTGTACTGGAATAAAAATGTAAAGTTCGGATATAATCACTGCTGTCTACAGAAGCGATCAAAATAGAATTAATGAACTTTTTTAAAGTGACCACTCTTCAAATAAAAATTTCATCAATTACAACATAATGCCAGCAGGTGGAGACGAGTGACTTAAAAAAAAAGACGTTGAGAAAACGTCGAATCATTCAGGAATGAAACAAGTGAAGTCTTTATGAGCGAGTCATTGTATCATTTGTTGAACTTATTTTTTTTTTCATCAATTCGTTGAATATTGTATTTTATAAATAGACTGCAGTGATTTTTACTAGAAACTCTAGTAAATGACATGTTATTTTGTTTAGTTGTCTTTTCTTTCAGAATCCCGGTGGAAGAACAGTGACATCTATTTAAAAATATATATATATATTAATACAATATATAAATATGAAAAAAATTATACTTTTCCTAAAGAAATCTGTAAACTATATTTGCTCGTGAATGTTTCGAGTTTTAGTATTTTGAGTTTGTTCAATACTCTGTGTGCATCAACATAGCAAAACAAACTTTTAACCTTGAATAAAATATACGTTTGCACGATCAGTGTTATTTTAAACAGGACGAGGACAAGCAAGACTTAGAGAAGTAATGAACTGTATTTCTAAAGCAGTAAATCTGCAAATATTGTCTTAAAGTCTGATGATGCAAATAGTAATTTGTGACCCTTCCCATTTTACGTACTCAAGCACCCCTGGTTTAAATGATGCTCGGACATTTCTAATTGTACTGTTTTGTCAGTTTAGACTTAAAAGTGCGCAAATACTTGAATATTAAAAATATATATATTTTATTGAACTAATATGATGCCACAATGTCTTTGTTTTTAAAACAATGTGTAAGTGTGTTTTCTGACTTACTGGGTTGGGTGTAGTCCTTCACAGGGCAGTGGTCACTCCATCACAACGAAGAGCAGAGAAATGACTGGAGCAGAATAAGAACAACCTGGTTCAGTACGCCCCCTCTTTCTGAAGCCGTGTTTTTCTTTCCAGCTTGGCTGATGGGTCTTCTCGGACACAGACGATGCAGATCTGCTTGTGCTCTACGCTTTTAATGTCATAATGTAACCAACAAAGTCTCAAGTCTTAATATTTTGGGGCTGAAGGCGAGCACCGTCCCTTCTCTGCAGTCAAGGACGTCTGACCTTGATTCTGAATGATTCTGGATTATCACGTCCTACAGCAGGAGGCAATTCTGGGAAGTGCACAAATTGTGCCAAACTTGACAATGGAAGGTGGCGTTTCGCATACAAGATCCAGAGCAGCGTGGCCTGGATGTGCCTGTAAAAACAAGCAGGTGTTCTCTTTCCCTTGTCTCCCAGATCTAATATGAAGTTAATCCCGTCAGTTTCGAGTCAGCCAGTGTCTTGGCACTCTCCAGAAGGATTTGGGATTAGGCCTTTCCTCCAGCGCTGGTAAACAGCTCAACCGTTCCCACGTCCAAAATGAAGAGCTTCCAGGAACGGCTACATAAAACTGAGGAGGCTACAAATTGGAACAGCTCTTGACGGAAGATAGTAAACCTAGTTTTAGAAAACTAATGACTGGAGTTGGTTTGGAGATCTTATTCCATGTTTCCCATTTTGAAGCTCAGATTTCCACAGCAGGCCTCAGAAACAGAGACGAGCACCTGTGAAAACAGACAATCTCTGAACGGTTCTCCCAAACACTACAGATGCAGACACACCAAACACATGCATCAACCGAACATAAATCAAGACAATGGAAGCCAATCAATAAATCAATTAAAAACACATTATCCCCAATGCAAAAGCATGGCAGGGAATTTTGTCAACTATAGACGGTATTTTTTTTTTTTTAATATAAGTCTGAATCCGTGGATTTTGGAAGCATATATTATAATAAAAAATTACATTTATTTTCTTATTATTAATAATTTAATGTATTTATTTATTTTCAATTGAAGCAATATACTATGCCTGAAAAACATGCTTAATTGTTATTACTATGATCCACTGAGATTTTGACAATGAAAAACATATTTAACCACGGGGCATAAATAATTTTCCATTTTTATACATCATAATTAATTTTAGCATGAAAAATTATTTAGTGGAAGTTCATTGTTAATGATGATAGACTGATATATCAGCCAAGTTTACGAATTAACTGCTCTTTTATATTTAGTAATTAAGTCTGTTTAGCAGATTATTTCAGTAGATTATTCAGAGAATGAATATTCATTAGATGACATGATCTCAGTAATGCTGTACAGCTCATTTGCCTTTATATTCTTTTATATCGGTCATCCAACACCATCAGTTTTGGCATCAGCAATTAAAAATCCCATACTGGTCCAACACAAATTGAACAGACAAAAGACTAGATTTATGATATCAGCTCATAATTAAAAGAAAATTAAATCAAAAATTTTATGAAAATATTAATTCAATCTCTTGAGACTGAAAGAATGACAGCAACCACTGTCTGTTTGAAAAATAAAAAGTAAAAAAATACAGATACATCACAATATAAAAATGCAAGTAGTTTACAAGCGAGGAAAGTGACATGTAAAACTACAGAAGCCCGATCTTTGCCCTGAATGTCCCAAAGACCTCAGCATGGCTATCCAGAGATATGCCTGAATTAATGGCCTCGTCTTGTGTGTGAAGGTAATTGTCAGCAGTGATATCAGATCCTTTAAGCACATAGTTTATCATTAAACCCGCTTGTCGCCATAGACATCCCCACTGATATCCACAGACAGCCCTAGCCTATATCTGCACATTTATCCGATCTATCCACCTCTAACTGGCATTCCCGCTCGAGATCAGACACATATAAGAGTTTATCCGCTAGATCCGCAGGTACGATCGCGTACTATGCGCGTGCAGCATGTAAATACATTTTGCTTTGCTCTATTCTTCAATACAAGCGCGCGACCAAGCTACAGAAAACACCTTTCTAACGTTTAAAATCATTATACAGCACTTCTAGCGTTTTTTGGACGACTGATCTGTTAGTGACATGGATTTTAAACAAGAAAACAGTTACGGGACATCAAATATTTACCCGTTATTTCCTCCTGAAAGACGTCTGTGATCCTATGCGAGAGCTTGAGAATGGAGCAGAGCACTGTGGGAAGTGGAGTTTTCTGAGGGCTGAGGCGCACTGGCTTCTGGTTGGTTAGATTACTGTGGGGGTGGGAACGTAACATTTTCATCAATCAGGGGCAAGTTGTCACGCGTTTAGTGAATACTTCTCAGTTTGCTTTTATTTCAAAATAGATAGATAGATAGATAGATAGATAGATAGATAGATAGATAGATAGATAGATAGATAGATAGATAGATAGATAGATAGATAGATAGATAGATAGATAGATAGATAGATAGATAGATAGATAATATTTTTTTCAATATACATTCAATGTAAATAAGTTATTTTAGAAAAAGAAAACAGTCCTTCAGCAGAGGGAAAGGCAGATATGAATGTCTTGGTTTATTGCCTCTGTCAGTACAACGGAATTCAAATTAATAGATTCCTGGACTTATATGGTCAAGACGAGGAAATGAGGCGGAGCTTAGAAATCCCACAGTAGTCAAGTACTCAAGGCTGTGTCATGAATATTAATGACGCAACAAGACGCTCGACCAGTAGGATTCTGCGGCGTCATCATCGCGTATCAAAATCAGGAAGAGCACAGGCAGAACAGTCGAGAACAGAAAGAACAGAAAAACTGCTGTTTGAGAGCAGTGTGAACATTTCACGGCGTTTAAAACAAATAGAAACATCTTAGATTGTATTAAAGCCCCAAACTTTTTTTTTTTCTTTTCTGAAAAACGGAAACGACGCAGTGAAAGGTGAGTTTTATGTATGTTTACTATGCAACTTCACCATAGTTACTCAGACACAGATGTTATGATGCTAGGCATAATGCAATATGTATGATTTGCGAACACATTTGTGTGTGTGTGTGTGTGTGTGTGTGTGTGTGTGTGTGTGTGTGTGTGTAGTGGCTTGCACTTGATTTTAAAGTGTCCTTGTTACAGTGCATTTAAGTACTGAGAAATATGAATGAACTACATGTGCACTACTAACGTTATATGGTTAGGGTTTGGTTTAGGGATACTTGCATGTAATCATGCATAACTAATTGTTATTAGAATAGTAATTACATTTGTAACAAGAACACTTTAAAATAAAGTGGTTTTGCATACTGCAGTGCCAATGACTGGGGCAATTAAAATATATATTCTATATAGTTAAGTTCTATTCTGTTTCCAAATTTAATGATTTTTTTTTTATTCATATGTAGATGTCCCAGGACACCTCTACGCTGAGGGAGGAAGGAAACAACCATTTTAAAGCCGGGGATGTGCAACAAGCTCTCAGCTGCTACACCAGAGCTCTAAAGATCAGCGACTGTCAGTCCGAGAGTGCAGTTCTGTACCGCAACCGAGCCGCATGCTATCTCAAACTAGAAGACCATACCAAAGCAGAGGCAGATGCCACCAAAGGTAAAATGACATCAAGGGTTTCACCTTCATGACCATCCTCATGACCATCACTCTAACCGAACCATGTTTTTAATTCTCAAGCATTGGACGTGGATCAAGGCGACGTCAAGGCGCGATTCCGTCGAGCGCAGGCTCTGCAGAAGCTCGGACGGTTAGATCAAGCGTTTATGGACGCTCAGAAATGTGCACAGCTGGAACCCAAGAACAAAGCGTTCCAGGACCTGCTTAGACAGCTAGGAGCACAGATCCAGCAGAAGGTGGGTTATGAGTTCTGCCTGTGAAGGAAAGCATCGCTATTACTGTTCATGACCTGAAGCCATATTTGTGTTTATACGCAGGCAGCACAGCTCTCCTCCACAGACTCACGAGTTCAACAGATGTTCAAACTCCTCCTGGACAGTTCAGCAGCAGTTTCAGACAGACAGAAGGTGGGAAAGTATGCCTCTAAATGTATTCAAATTCATGACATACAGTCTTTGAGATGTTCTCTGATGCGTTTTAACCAGGCTGCTCAGAATCTGGTGGTGCTTTCACGGGAGGACGCAGGCGCTGAGCAGATCTTCAGAAACGATGGAGTCAAACTCCTCCAGAGTCTTCTCGACTCCCAGCAGGAGGATCTGATCCTCTCTGCTCTCAGAACCCTGGTTGGCCTGTGCACCGGACACCAGTCAAGGGTGAGTAACGTCCCCTCACAATCAAGATTATTATTTTAACCCAAAGATCGTGTTAAGTTATGCATATTGTTGTGTTTGTAGACCATGGCCATTGTGAACGAGGTGGGCATGGACCGCCTGTGCGGCGTCATGGGTTCTGCTGCTTCCACCGTGTCTCTTTCAGCATGCCATCTGATCCAGGTGATGTTCGAGGCTCTTACGGAGGGCATGAAGAAAGAGATCAGAGGGAAAGATGAGGCCATACTGCCAGGTGAGACGCCACAGTTCACTTCCAGAGCTCGTTTCACTGACCTACTTTAAGCCCAGAAATCATTTCCAGCAGAGAATTTCTGTTCTACTTCTTTAAGACTGGGTTATGTCAGTTTAAAGACTAAAATAAGTCTTTGTGGCCGCAGGCTTATTATAGTTAACCAAAACTGCTTACTTGAAATAAATATAAACAATCAATTAAATTAGTAAATACATTTGAAATGTAATAAAACATAAAAGCCTTTTTTTATTTCAGCTGGTTGCCAAGGCATAACTTAACTTTTACTAAATTAAAATTAATAAAAACTACATATGTATATATGTGTGTGTGTGTGTGTGTGTATATATATATATATATATATATATATATATATATATATATATATATATATATATATATATATATATATATATATATATATATATATATATATATATATATATGAATGACAAAAAAAATTATAAAACTAGAAACATTTAGAGTAATATTAAAATGGAAAATATAAAAATAAAAACTAATTCAAAATCTTAAAAGCTATAATAATATCTCAATGATAAAGTAAAAAAAAAAAAAAAACAGTGATTGACTGTTATCGCAAAATACACCCAAATTGTTGGATCAGGACCCCGACATGAATCAGAGAGATTTTGTGTCACCTTGGGGTTTATTTTATGAAAATGACTGGCTTACAGCACATTATCCCACTTATTACATGTCTACTTAAATAAAAACATGCATAAATGCATTAAGAAAATGCATAATTATTTTTTTCTTTAATGTGAGAAGAAATATTGATATGATCTTTTTATAAGAAGAAATGGTGATATGAAAAATAACAATATCAGAATCTTGCATAGATACCAGAGTATGTGAGCGGAGCGTCATCACAAACAAAATTCGCACACCAGAATACAGTAATTATATTAATGCTGACATCCATGTTATTAGTTTGGCATGTGGTAGGAAAAAAAAGTTTGCACACAATAGCCTAAACCACTTTGAAACTCTCCTGTTATTTTATTTTTTTATTTTAATATAGGCTACGTTATGAACATAACATTTAAAACATACTGAAATACTTTAGCCACGGAGCGAAGGTGGAGCGGTGTTTCTGGTATCACTGAGCGCGGAGTGGAGCAGGAGCGGGAAATTGTGAACCCGGAGCGGAGCTGGAGCGGAGTGATTATTAAATGCTCTGAGCGCGGAGGGGAAATTGTTGCCACTCCACTCCGCTCACATACTCTGATAGATACGCAATTGGTTTCCTTGGTAAAACAAAACTGAAAAATGATATAAAAAGATTTTACTGCAGATTAACCAATTAGAATCTAGTATTCCAGAATGCCAAACTTCAAAGAGTTTGCGATTTATACAAGTATTATTGTAGGAAATTGCTGTAATAAAACATGTGAGACATCCGCTGTCATTATAGTAGTACTTCTAGACATTTCTGGTGTCTTCTTGGGTCATAAATATGACATTGAAAATGCTCTGTATGTATTGCAGAACCCTCTCGTGAGTTGCGTTCCATGTTGCGTCATCTAATTGACATGCTCCCTGCACCCAGCGTGTCTGGAGCCGGACGTGACAGCGCCATCAACCTGCTGGTCAAACAGGTGCCACGAAAATCCTTGAAAAACCCAGACAACTCTCTCACCCTGTGGGTCATCGACCAGGGTGCGTTTGATCTGCTCTCATCTCAGCAGACACGTGCAGACATCACTGATATTACACATCCCTTGACACCTAAACAGGTCATTTGATGCCTCTTTAACGTTTCTTTAGGGCTTAAGAAGATTCTAGAAGTAGCAGGGACTGTCCCCGAGGTCGAGGGTGGGCCGCCGCTCACCGACAACACTCCTATGAGCTGCTCCGTTCTACTTAATAAGCTTTATGATGACCTGAAGAGTGATAAAGAGAGGGAAAACTTCAACAAGCTCTGTGAGGAATATGTCCAGTAAGTTATATAGATGCAGAATTGCAAGATAAAAAGTCACAATCACCTTCTATAGTTATTTATATTTTCTTGTCACTTTCCCATACAGGTATCACTTTGGCTGCTCCGATATAGAGAGAAAACTACGAGCGATACAGACGGTCTCTGTCCTGCTGCAGGGTCCCAGTGATGTGGGAAATCTGACTCTGGAGCTGAGCGGTATCATGGATGCTGTCATTTCCCTCTGTGCGTCCGAAAACATCACTCACCAGCAGGTTGCAGTGGAGGCGCTCATTCACGCCGCCGGGAAAGCCAAGAGGGCATCCTTCATCACGGCCAACGGCGTGGCTCTGCTGAAGGAGCTGTACAAGAAGAGCGAGAATGACCGGATCCGTGTGCGAGCGCTGGTGGTGAGTGTTCAGACTCAAAGACATCCACTTTAGGAGAGATTTAGCTCTATTTTTTCCCCTCAATTCCGTACGTTTGGGGTGTGTTTTGTAGGGCTTGTGCAAGCTTGGCTCCGCTGGAGGCACTGATTTCAGCATGAAGCAGTTTGCAGAAGGTTCGACACTTAAACTCGCCAAGCAGTGCAGGAAGTAAGTTTGTAAAGTTTGTAAGCTTTGCTAATAGACAACTATCTGGTGGCAGAAATGACCGTTTTCAAGCAGCGCTCTATGGGAGCCATGGAATAAAAGAATAAAAAGTTTGAGCTATTTTTCAAAATTCTGACTTTATTCTCAATTCTCAACTCATAAATGTTATGTAAAATGTTAGTAGCAATAGGTTTAAAAATTGTTTCATGCTGTAACTGTAGGGCTAATACAATATGCTCCCTATGAACCGCTTATGTGAATATTATATAGACATATTTTTTTAACTAAATTTATGCTTTTAAAAGAAGGGGATTCATAGCATTTCATCCATAGACAGTCTATTCATTTAAATGTCTGTCTTTAGTTTCAAATGGCTTCTTTGACAACAGTATTCTATCAAAAATGATTTGCATTCCGATTCTGACATCCAAAAGCACAAAAATAGTTTATTTCTCTTATTCCACGGATTTAACCATTTCCCTCCACTTGTTAGCAGTGTTTTTCTGCCACCTGATGTAACCTTGACATCTACTCCAAATTGATCTGTAGTGGTCAGTGCACTCATTTTCCCTCAAAGGTTCAAAAAATATGTTAGCAAATGTTAGGAAGCTAAGGGAATGATTTTTAGGAGATCTCAAAATTAACATATTAACTTCAAATATTTAAGTTTTTTTTTTTATAATAAAAATGTAAATATGTATTATTTATTATTTTGTGAATATTATATAATAAATTATTTTATTTATTAATGTAAAATGGTATTATTGGTTAAAATGAATTATTTGATTTATTAATTTATATATTACTTAAGGTCATTATTAAAATGTTGTTAATTTTATATATTATATTTATTAATTTTGCACAATTAGTTTAAAAGATAAAACAATAAATATTTTAATGTATTTATATATTGTTAATGTATGATTGTCATTTAGTTATTAATAACATTACATTCTTAAATATATGACATAATTTTTTATATGTTGATATTAAATTATTACATTGAAAATATAAAAGAAAAAATATTCAACTTAAAATATAAGAATATGCAATATCTATTGATTTATTATACATCTTTGTCATAATAAAATGTCTTATAGACATTAAACATTATTTACACATCTATATTTTATTTGAATATTTAATACATAATTTAATGTATTGATTTATATCAATTATTAATAATTATTATTATTTAGTTATATTTATATAATTATTTTAATGTATATTATTTTATATATTTATGTTGGTATTACATTATTACATTGAAAATATAAGAAAAATATAAATATAAAATGTCTTGTAGACTTGAAACATTATACATTATATACACCTATGTTTTAAGATTTTTTTTGCCTTCTATTTTAAGAAAGAGTTCTGTCACAAGGGGTTCATCATATTTGGGTAGTTTTTATTAATCAAAGTCTCTGCTCATGTCCAGCTGTTATTCATATGCACTACCAGCAGCATTTAAACCTATGCAGATGTCTTCGTTTTACCCTTTTAATTTTGCAGCTGCATCAAAAGCGCATTTTATATGTGTGTGTCTATATAAAGCAGACCCCTTTAGAGAAGCAGAATGACCTAAAATTGCAAAGGTGTACATACAGGTGGCCTTCATCTGTCTTTCTTTCCCAGGTGGCTCTGCAACGAAGCTCTTCCCCCAACATCCCGGAGATGGGCTATCGAGGGTCTGGCCTACCTCACGCTGGACGCCGATGTGAAAGAAGACCTGGTGGAGGATAAGAAAGCCCTTCAGGCCATGTTTGAGCTGGCTAAGGTATCGCCTTCCTCTCAGTTTCTTTCTGTTTTCCCTTAATGCTAATCGTTGTCGTCTACGCAGCTCCCTCATCTTCTCATTTTCTTTGCAGTCTGAAGACAAAACGGTGTTATACGCAGTCGGATCGACGCTGGTTAACTGCACCAACAGTTATGATGTTGAGAAGCCAGACCCTCAGATGGTGGAACTAGCTAAATATGCTAAACAGCACGTACCTGAGGAGCATCCAAAGGCAAGAATAGAAGACAAATACTCAGAAAGAAAGTCTCAGGGGTTTGAAACAGCATGAGGGTGGATAATGAATTGTGACTACAGTGATGTCTCATCGTGTTTTCATGCAGGACGCCCAGTCGTTTGTAAAGGAGAGAGTGGTGAAGCTGTTGGAGGCCGGGGTGGTGTCAGCGCTGGTCTGTATGGTGAAACAAGAGAGTCCCGCCCTCACAGAGGCCTGCAGAGAGTGTATCGCCAGGTCTGCTTTCAGCTTGATCATGTCTAGAAATATTCTGAAGCACAATCAGTCTGAAACATTCTGGCCAGATTCAAAGGCTGCCACGGGAAAATACATTTATTTGCACTCCAGATTTGGCCCTGTCCCACTGCTGGCACAACTACCGTCCCAAATTCAGATTAAGCCTTGGATTGATTTGTTCCATCAGGGGAGAGTGTGTGAAATTGGATTTCAGTGTGCAAAATGGTTATTCTCCGTCCAAGGAAATGGCCCGTTTATCAGATTAAATCAAGTCTCTCTTCCTCTCCCTGACAGGGTGATATTGGCTCTGGTGGAGAGACAGGAGGACAGAGGGTTAGTTGTGGCACAAGGAGGAGGAAAAGTAAGTATATTCTTCATCTCACCTGATGAGTTTCAGAAGGAGAACATTTCAATCCACACCATTGATGTAATGTACATTACCGTTCAAATGTTTGTGATTGGTAAGATTATAAATTGTGCTGTCAAACTATTAATCACATCCAAATGAAATGTTATTGTTTATATATGTGTGTGTATACTGTGCATATTTATTATGTGTCTATATAAATACACACACATGCATTTATATATTTTGAAAATATTGAAGTTTTTACATTTATATATTCATATTCTTATAGTTTATATATAAATATAAACATAACACATATTTTGTATTAAATGTATACATGCATGTGTGTGTATTTATGTATACATAATAAATATACACAGAAAACACATATATTATGTAAACAAAAACTTATTTTAGAAGTGATTAATCATTTGACAGCACTAATTATTATGTACATATGAAAACAAACACGTGCATGTATATATTTAAACGTGAAACATGTTATATTTATAAATAATATATAACATGAGAATATAAATATATATAAATGTATAAATGTAAATATTTTTTAAATATATACTGTGTCTGTGTATATATATATATATATATATATATATATATATATATATATATATATATATATATATATATATATACAAAATAAATATACACAGTACATATACATATATAATGTAAACAAAAACTTTGGATGCGATTATTTGCAATGAATCGTTTGACAGCACTAATTATAAAATATTTTTGAAAGAATTAAATTATGCTTGTCCAAAGCTGCACTTATTTGTTTAAAAATACAGTAAAAACAGTAATAATGAAAAATATATTACAATTTAATATAACTTTCTATTTTAATATATAAACATAGAAATGGAAATATTTTGTAACTTTAGACGTCTTTACTGTCACTTTTGATTAATTTAATGCATCCTTTCTAAAATTCTAAATTTCTTTCAAAAGCAAAAATCTTACTGAATTTTGAAAATGGTTACTGTTTTCTTGTTTGCTTGATGCAGGCCTTACTACCGCTAGTTTCTGAGAGCACAGATCGGGGAAAGATCAAAGCAGCACAAGCTCTAGCCAAGATCACCATCACATCCAACCCTGAGATTGCATTTCCGGGCGAGAGGGTACAGCAAGACCTTATTTCACGCTTCTCTCTGATTGCAATCAGGAACTGAAAGTCTAATTTCATGATTTGTGAGTTTGTGTAGGTCTATGAGGTGGTTAGACCCCTGGTCAGTCTCCTGGCGCTTGACTGCACGATGCTGCAGAACTTTGAGGCTCTGATGGCCCTCACCAACCTGGCTGGCATCAGTGAGCGACTCAGGTTAGTGATCACCAGCTAAAACAAAATTAATCGAAAATTTTACATTTAAAATGACAGTTTGCTAAAAAAAAAATTTAAGCCTCAGGTAATCCAAGATGTAGATGAGTTTGTTGTATCATCTGAACAGCATTACATCACCTGCTCAACCATATGATCCTCTGCAGTGAATGGGTGCCGTCAGAATGAGCTGATAAAAACATCACCAGTAATCCACACGACTCCTTAATTAATGCCTTGTGAAGTGAAAAACGGTGTGTCTTTAAATAACTATTTTATTATTAAGCGGTTTTACACTTAAACTGTTGCTTCTGGCTAAAATACAACTCCAAATTATTGCTTTCTCCTGTGAAATTAAACATTCTAATTGAAACTGCCTTAACGATGGATTTGTTAATTACAAACACGCAACTTTTGGCTTTATTTTATTTTCATTTATTTGTACAGGGGCAACCCACAACAAAAGTGTTGTGCCAGAGTTAGCTATAAAGCTAATTTGCATCTGCAGTCTGTGGGCAATATGTTGTTACAGAATTACAATATTCAGTCACAAATAATACAATACACACAACAACACATACAATATCACAACATACTCCATTAAATTTAAAAAAGTCAGTGATCACCTATTTGATTTTTCTTAAGCCATTTTAAAAAATACTAAATGTTGTACACTCTAACATAAAGCAGTGGCCACAGGGAATTAATATATATAATATTCCTGAAGATCATCAAACTTGCTTTAGTACTTCAACTAATTTATGTTTTTGAAAGTTTAAGTTAGAATCCATAATCATGCCTAAATATTTAAAATGCTCAACAATATTTATTACCTTGCCTTTAACTAAAATATCTGGACAACGCTCATCAATTTCCTGATCGAAAAAACTTTACTCCAGATTTACTCACATTAAGAGTAAGGCAAGAATGTCAATCTGAGACTCTGTTCAGTGCAGCAGTAAGTTTGATAGCAGCTTCTTCTTTTGTCTTCGCATAAGTATAAACAACTGTATTATCTTTACAAGATGTTCATTCATGAACTCCAGTTGTGTGGATTGTTGTGATGTTTCTGTTCGGATTCTGACGGCACCCATTCACTGCAGAGGGTCCATTGGTGAGCAAGTGATATAATACAATTGGTATTTTCTCCAAATGTGTTCTAAAGAAGAATAGATGAACATTTCTACTAACTATTCCATTAAGCCTAAGAAACAACCCAAGCATCAAAGCCACATTTCAATCCCACAGACAGAAGATCATCAAGGAGAAAGCTGTGCCTAAAATAGAGGGCTACATGTTTGAGGAGCACGACTTGGTCCGCGCTGCTGCGACGGAGTGTATGTGCAATCTGGCCTTAAGCACTGAGGTACGTCACATGACCTTATGGTTTTTTTGGATCTAAATCCTTCTAGAAAAGACTGATTTTGTAGTTTTCTTTGATGCATCAGGTGCAGAAGTGTTACTTGGCCACAGACAGTGACCGTCTCAAGCTTCTGGTGCTCTACAGCGGTGAAGATGATGAGCGGCTGAGGAAGGCTGCGTCAGGCACGCTAGCCATGCTGACCGGAGAGATGCCCGAGCTGTGCACACGTATTCCTGACACGGTAAGAAAGGATTTGAGTCTTACTTGATTAAGTCCTCACATTCTTCATCTCAATTCACTTACTCTTCTATAGACGAGCCACTGGCTGGAGATCTTCCAGGCTCTGCTGCTCAGTGAAAGTCAGGACCTGCGGCATCGTGGCGTGGTCATCGTAATGAACCTCATGCAGGCCGACAAAAGTCTGGCGGAGAAACTGATAGAGAGCGAGGCTCTGGAGATCCTCTCTGTCCTGGCTAAAGGAGACGATCCCAAACAGGCCTCTGTTCAGAGAGCTGCCCAGCGCTGCCTGGATCTGGCCATTGAGTACGGCCTCATTCAGAGCAATGAGGGTGGAGTCAATGGTAAAACCATGTGATGCAATATAAGGGTGGGGGGGGGGGTGTATTTTTGTCCGCTATGGGTAAAAATGTATCACACATTTCATACTGTCTACAGAGACCAAATATTAAGTTAATTCACTTCCAATCCGTTACTTGCACTTAGTTAATTTTACATGCACATTCCAAAATATACTTTTATTCATTCCCCATATGTGTGTGATGAGCACTCATCGAAAGTATTGATCATATTTATGCCTTGGCACATTTGTTGGATATCATGTATATTCAGGTCTTAACTGTTGAATGTGAAATTATGTATTCTGGTTTTATATAAACACTAGTTTGTTTTAACAGTTTAACAGTAGATTTGGTTGACTTTCCATACTTTTCTGCAACTACCAGTCATTAAAAAATATCTAAATAAATAACAAGTGGAACCTTTGTCTCTGACATGAAAATTTGGTGACATTTTGCTAATGATATAGTACACCTACTATTTTATGCTTTATAAGTAAAATCCTTTTTTTTTTTCTTTTTTTTTTTTTGTTAATGTTTATATACAAGATGGGTTTCTTTTTTTTTCTTTTTATATTTAAAAGGACAAAAACATGAATTTACATGAGTTTGCATTTTATTAAATATTTGATGGTGTAAAAAAACATGAACTGCTGCTTATTAGGAAAAACAAATCTGCTATTTTCAGTGGGCTCACTTTTGATTTATTATGCTAATATGTGCATATTTAACAAAAATGATAAAAGTCTGGAGTTCACCTTTTTTCATGGTAAATAAAAGACTTGGCTCATGATGGCTCATGAAAAAAAAAACACCTGTGTGTGTGTGTGTGTGTGTGTTTTCATGAGCCATTACTCCAGTGTTCTTTCTTATTATTTTCAGTGGTAAAACAAGTTGTTCTGCATGGAAATGGAATGGAAATTATTTTATTTGAAACAGGGACAATGCACAAATAAACATTAAACTTGTAAAACAAGAAAATATGTCTTGGGCCAGGTTATAGCAACAATTGCTAATTTCCACCTGTAGTCCCTGGGCAGGTATGACAAATTAAAAAAAAATAACAATTATAAAATTTCACAGAATTATGGATAAAATGAAGTCCATTGAGATTACAGACAAACAAGTTTGTAAATAACAGAACCAGGGAGGCCATCAACCCATTTACTCTCTATCTCCTCTCTCTCCAACAAACACACTTAAACAGTTCAGTAGCATCTTAAGCACACACCCACACACCAACCCCATAAACACACACACACACACACACACACACAGGTATACTATCTCAAAGATGAGTGCAAACTTGCTTACTTAGCAACCAACTCTTTGTCAGGCATGAGAAAGTGTGAGAATCTGTGCACAAAATATGTTCCGTGGGAAGAGTATTCCACTGCCTCATTGCCACACATGAGAAGGAGGAGCTCCCAAATTGTGTTTTACATTGTGGGATGCTACACTCCCCCCTTGTGACACTTCTAGTTGTTCGCACTGTTTTTTCGGAGCAGAGTGTCACAAACTTTTTCAGAGGGGGAGCAGTAGCACTATATATGATTTTATGTAGCAAAGTCAAGTTTGAGTGTTTTATTAGATTATCAAAGCTAAGTATATCATATTTGATGAGTATTTGACAGTGATGATAAGAACGTGTTTTTTTATCATGGATCTTGAGACAGTTTTTATACAAAGATTCTAAAGGTTGTATGACTGTTTTACATGCCTGAGACCAGGATGTAATGCAGTACAAAAAGTGGGGGATGATCATTGCATTTAAATAAGTACTGGATGCTTCAGTGGTGAGGGAGTTTCTTATATATCTAAAATTTACTAAATTAAATTTCAATTTGTTACACAAGTTCTTAACATGACCTTTAAAACTAAGTGTGGAATCTAGAGTTACCCCCAAATATTTAAATTTATCTACATGCCTTATAAGTTGGCCGTTTACTAAAATTTCCGGATAGGTTTTAAGTATAAACCGGTTTGTAAAAGACATAGTTACAGTTTTTTCCACATTTAATGTAAGACATGAGTCATGTAACCAGTGGCTAACCTTGCTCATGACACTTGATAATTTTTTGGCTACGTCTGTTGCACTTCTCCCATGGGTATATAATACTGTATCATCAGCGTACATAACAATATTTTGTTATGTACGCTTATATGTATTTTTTTTTCCAGGATTCTGAAGAACAGGTTTTAAAAGAACAGTATTTATTTGAAAATGAAACCTCTAATAGTACGTCTTTACTCTCACTCTTGCTTGATCAGTTTAATGTGTGCTTATTTAAACGTTTTTTTTTTTTTTTACTGACCCAAAACCTTTGAATGGTACTGTATATTAAAGATTATGGATGAAGCGAAACAGACATAAAACTACAAATCTCGTCGACACAAACGGCATGTGCCCTCTCACTTTCCATACAATCAACCGCTGTCACGTGGCTCCCCGTGACCAATAGGACACGGTCAATGGATACAGCAAAAACCGGGAGCTCACAATAAATTAAATGTTCTACCTATTAGATTTTTTTTATTTTTATTAACGTCTACAAATACCCCTTACAATAATACAAAAATAGAGAACAAACAGTGTGAGATAAAATACGCTACATTGATGTGCGCATGTCCAGTCTAGCCTTTTAAGGCGTGCGAGCACATGCACGAGCGAGCGGCTGTAGTGTATTATTTTAGTACACACTGTGAAAATAGTGTTTACAATGTAATACAGCTATGGCTGACTGTACCGTTTTCACCTACACTAACGAGGACTTTATAAGCGATGTTTGTTGCGGACAGCAGAGCATGTCGAGGTTTGACGTGGCGCTGCGGTGCGGATGGACAGAGAAGAGAAACGCCGGTCTGTTCCGGTATCATCTTGACGAGCTGGAGACCCGGACCCTCCCCGGTCCGAGTGCCTACATCGCTCAGCTGAACATCATGAGGGGCATCGAGAGACGAAAACCTCAGGAGATCCTGAGCGTCCGGCAGAACTTTGACCCCCGCCAGTTCAATTTCAACAAGATCAACCCCAAAGAGCTGCTGTTCGAGCTACAGAAAGAGTGTGAAAGCCCGTGTGACGCTGGATGCCATCAAAATAGTTCAAAAAGGAAGTGCAAAGTCATTATAAACGTAAGTCCGTTGGAATTCGGTCACTGTCTGCTCGTGCCAGAACCGGACAGGTGTCTCCCACAGATCCTGACCCCTCTGGCGGTCCAGATGGGGATAGAAGCGGTCCTCCTGAGCGCTGATCCGGGATTCAGAGTTGGTTTCAACAGCCTGGGTGGTTTTGCTTCAGTCAACCATCTTCATCTTCACTGCTACTACCTAAATCACCAGCTGAGGGTGGAAACCTCCCCGGCTGAACCGATCCTGCCGAAGAAAAACTTGTATGGCCTTCTGGACTTCCCAGGAGGTTTTCTGTTCTATACTCAGGGTCCAGACCTGGATTTGACAGTCAATGCAGTTTGTAGTCTCACTGATATTATGGTTGATAGGAACATCGCACACAACCTCTTCATCACCCGAGGTTGCCCCCCACGGAGGGAGCGTGACCCGTCTGTGTCCCGGAATGGGGTGAGGGTTATCGTATGGCCTCGGCTGTCCTGTTTTGGGGCCAAAGAAGAGGCGGCCTTCAACGTTGCCCTGTGTGAGCTCGCCGGACATCTTCCTTTCAAAAACAGAGAAGACTATGAGACAGTCACTGAAGAAGGAGTACAAGAAATCGTCCGGAAATATCTGCTGCCCCAAGAAGAGTTCAGGGCATTGCAAAAGCATGTCATGAAATGTTTATAATTGACACTTTTGGGCACAGATCAAAATATCCTGTCTGAAAACAAGGGTTTCAGAATACCTAATGAATGTTGATGTGTTAGAAATGAAGTGCTGCTTAGATCAACCATTCATACTGTATTACATACAGTGTATCATGTAAATAAAATGTTATAACCGTTTTTATTTCATGTGTGTGGTGCAGAATATTTTATTCATTTGTATATTATTATAGGTAAAAGCTGTTAGCCTGAATGCACTTGTGAGTCGCTTTGTATAAAAGTGTCTGCTAAATGCATCAATTTAATTTATTTTATTTATGTGCCATGTGGTGTAAAAATAACATTAACGTCAAATTAACAATAACAAAAAATAGAATTGAATTACTTCAAACTGTTGTGCTGTCATACCACCTTCTCTCTTTTCCTGTTTAATTCACTGACATTTGGTTTTATGGCAATAAAACGATTTAATTATTTATGTTTGCTTTTTAGTCCATTATTGTGTAAATAATTTATTGAGATTTGACAGTCAGATACAAATAAAGAGTCTAAAAGAATGTGTTGGATACAGCTTTTATACAGTTTATGGTTTGATTCTATATTTGATCATAGCAGTAGTGAAAGGTGTATGCTTTTGAGTACTTCTCTATAGCTCCCTCTAGTGGGGAAAAATATTAGATTTTTGGTATAAAATATGCAATAACAAACATGTATTACTCATTAGTCTGCGTAATTGATTTAATTGTAAAAGTACGTCTAAATGAATCCATATGCTGTTTCTCAGGACTAATAAGCTATCAACATGATTTCTGATGACATCAAGCTTCCATTACAGAATCTTCCATCCCACACAAACATCCGGCGTCTGTGTATATTTGCAGCATTTCATAGAGACGCCAGGTAAGTGGACACTATTTAGTTCTTAATCGTATTGTGATGAACAAAGCAACTTCTGATATAGGCCTGCGGGGTGCGTTTACTCCCTACAAAATAATTCTGAAAATAAGGTAGTTTAATGCTGAAAGAAACTAATCCTCTCTTGAGTCTCATTATAGTTCTTCGACAGGAATTTATCCCCAAACGCAGTTTTCTGAGTGTTCTTTTGTACCGTGACTGTCATGTTTGTTTACAGCTCAGAAATCCCTCCCATGTGTCGAATCGAAACCGCACGCCTGAGAAGATCCAACCCAGACAACGTAAAACCATCCTGGCGTCGTTTAATCGCTCTCTGTGGCCTGTAACACCTATTAATTCCTGGTGATGCTCGCAGTAACTAACACTAAACCGGTCTGAGGAGACCTGTGTCATCTGTTTCCCACCACAACATGAGTCCTGCTGTGTGTGTATCTGGTGTGTGGACGCTTTTATCTGGCATTCACAAACACTCCTGAGGGCGTCTGGATGATACATTTGTCTTTTATCGTGAACCGATTCTGCTGGTTGCTTTGAGGCTAGACTTGACCAAACCTTTGGGCAGTGATGGCCAAACATTCAAATATGGACAAACTGCAAAAATTTCTGCGTGGCTGGTTTAAAATGAACCCAAAATAGGGTATAAAACGGTAAAATCAGACAAATAATAACTAGAGACATCAATGATAATCAAAAGGGAAACATTTATTAACAATCCATTTAAAAACTGTATTATTAATGTATTGTTTATTCAACTTATTAATTAATGTTGAAAATTTTAAGCAAGAAATATAGTCATTTTTAAGTAATGGTTGAGTTAAAACTACCCAGAGGATAACCATTATAAAAGTGCAGCAGACATGTTTGTGGCATACTGCTGACAAGATGTATAACCACAGTTTTGCTACAAATGCCATGGTTAAACCTCGGTTAGAGTAGCAAGACCATTATTAATTTGTGATTACCATGGTTTAACCATGTTTTGTTTTTTTTCATAGTAAAATCATGGTTAATTTCCGTAAGGTTATTTATACTCTCTTTTTTTGTGTGTGTGTGTGTACAATGTAAAATGGAACAATGCATCATATAACTGAAACATTTTTTTTTTTTTTTTTTTTAAAGCATATATCATCAGGGTGTTAAAATGTTTTAAATTGAAAAAATATATATATATATATAATCAATTTATTTAACCATTAATTATGTTGTTACATCATTATTTATCTAAACACTTTATTTATTTAAAAATAATTACATTTTAAAATCTTGACCAACTTGAAAATGATGTATTATATGTAGAGAAGGTTATTATATTATTATACGAGAGACATACACATTGCTAAGTATCACTTAACATTCATACAAAATCTCAACGGAGACAGCAAAGAGTTTCCTTCAGCAGAACAAGCCCCTCTCCTCACAATGTAGTGACCCACGGGAGTTCAGTGTTCACCATGTCAAAATTCACACAATACACCACGTACCAGATACTGTACACAAAACTGGTGGAGGTTTAAACCCTCCAGCTTCAAAATAAACTGTCTGGATCTAACAGGGGACATTTGTGTCAATCTCTAAGCAGGTTTGGGTTGCAGCAATTCCCTGGAGCAGATCTTACATCTTATACAGACCAGCAGATTTGAGCTATAACCTCTGTCATAGCCTTTTTCATGCTCCTACAGGTCCATACTTTGATGAACAAACATTTGACAACAAAGGGAAGCCCACAAGAACACATTAAGCATGCTATTATGGTCAATGTCAAATAGTCAATAGAGAATCAGGATGGGATGTGTCCCTTGTCTAAAAATAATCTGAGCCTCAGGAATTACACCTTGACCATGTCAAAGATCTCAATCTTCACAATTAATTACAAGGGGAAACAGTGAAAGTTAATGGTCTCATTCAAGAATACAAGCGCATATTCAGATCAATGAGTAACCAGTTCAGCCCACTGACGTCCAACATGTTCACCGAGTCAGTGCCTGGAGAAGGAGAAAGGTTAATAAGCATAACATGCACATTGTACAATGAGTGTATTATGTGCCAGTGATGAAACAGGTAAACGTTACAGGTAAATGTTCCACATTAGCTATAATTAATTTATCAAATAAACCAGCTCCTCCCAAGGCTGGTCAAATCCAGCCCATCCAGTCCATGAGTTCAGCTGTGAAAGTTATTACTGGAGTTACAGCCTTAAAATGGAGTCAATAAAAACTAAATAAAGTAACACGCAGAAGTTTGAACCTCTTTGAAAGTGATTTATATTTCCCAGTAATACAAGTAATAAAAGTAACATTTTATGATGTTTCGTCACACATTTGGAGTTTTTGCCTTTTGCCGAAACCAATGCGCCACAGTTTAAACACAGCGCCCGTTAATAAAGTTATTATTGGTTACAATAATAAAGTTATTGTCTGTCAAAAAAAAAAAAAAAAAAAAAAAAATGGAAAAAAAGAGTCGGCTCGCAATTGCCTAAACCAATCGTCATGAATTTTATTCTTATTCTATTATGGCTCTATATCACGAAGTAACAGATTTTTATAATGTCCGCCCAAGTTATTAGCAACCTTAAAAACGAGGCACTTTAAAACACACAAAATAAAACAAAAACAGAGGATTTATGTCTTTTCAATATAATATAAAGTCTATATTTAAGTACTGAATATAATAAATCATATTTAGAACACAGCCAAACAATTTCCCGCGTAAATTATGACATCTTGGCGCAAATGGCATGATCCAAATTGCAATGGCTGAAAAACGCAATTTTGACTTAACAAATTTACGCTAAATGAAAAACTTTAACCTGAAATGCCTGAATACTCATATTAGAATATCCGAATATTTCGACAACAACACACGGGTGCTTTAAAACCAGCGCCATCAAATTAGCAACATGTGGCGTAACTTATAGCAGTCAGTCATCCTCAGACTTTTCTCGCAAATGTTTTCTCTTTTCTGAGAAAGCATACTTACACCGACACGGACACACCTCCGTCCGCGCCCCCGCTGCGTTTAAAAGTGAGACATCTCTCAACAGCAGCATCACAGACTGCTCTATGAGCCTGCGGAGATGGGCAACTGCATGTGCATCCGGGACCTCTGCGACCGGCCGAAGAATACTAACGTCAGGTGGAGGTTACCTGCGGTGTGCTTCATCTGGCAGCTGTCTATGATCATTCTTTTTGGGGTATTTGTGCGGTATAATGAGGAGGCAGATACTCACTGGGTTCACTACAAAAATAAGAACAATATAACGAGCGATATCGAGAATGACTTCTACTTCAGATATCCAAGTAGGTGCATAATTCTGTTTTCTTATTTTAATTGTCTATTAAGTGTCTATTAAATGTTGTATTCATGTAGACATTTTTATTATTATTATATATATATCTGTGTGTGTTTGTGTGTGTGTGTGTGTATAAAGTGTCTGTTACATTTATTATTAATATTTATGATTATTTTTTATTTAAATTAATACAGATTTTATTAATTTTTACATTTTCGATTAAACATTTTTTTTTCATAAGTAATTATTATTTTAATTAAAGTATTAAGTTTTAAATTAATATTCATATAAATTACACCAGTAATTATTTACATTGATTTTAAAATATTTTATGACTTAAATAGGCCTATTATTTTTTATATTGTATATAAAATATGCAAAAATATATATATATTATATTATAGAAATATAAAATATTATTAGTATATGTGTGTATAATATATAAAATGTTATACAGTTATTTACAATAACTTACAATTATGTGTGTGTGTGTGTGTGTGTGTGTGTGTGTGTGTGTGCGTGTGTGTGTGTGTGTATAATGCGCACCCAAGGTGTAAATGTCGTGGCCGCATCACCACCTCGTGATGCCCAAGCCCTTAGTCAATTATTCCTTATACATAAAAGTGCTGTCAAGTGATTAAACGCATCCAAAATAAAAGTTTTTGTTTACATAATATATGTGTGTATAGTGTGTATATTTATATATAGAAATACACATACAGTATATATTTGGAAAATATTTCCATGCATATATTTATATCCATATAGCATAACTGATATTGTATATCGATATTTTTTAATCTATAAACTTAACATAGTTTTCTTAAATACATGCATGTGTGTGTGTGTGTATATATATATATATATATATATATATATAATATATATATATAATATGCACAGTACATACACACATATATTACGTGAACAAAAACTTTTATTTTGGCGGCAATTAATCATTTAACAGCACTAGTAACATACATAAAAATCTGGCTGTGGTTTTGAGGTTTATCACTTTGTTACATCTGTGAGCTTTTCTCCTGCTCTCGTACACTTGAGAACCTGCATACCTTCTTATGCACATGGGACATGGTCATTTTACCACAAATGTTCTTTCGTGACAGGTGGCACCGGGGGAGGTAGGGGGTTTATTTTCTCTTTACTTGTGTAAAGATCATTATCATGTCATCTTTTGAATCTTCGAAGGTGTGGTTTAATTCTTCAGTCGTGTATACTGTAGATCTCCAGTCTTCTGCTCAGACGATCCGCTGTTATGCAACTACCGAGACACATGGTGTATGAACACGGACACAAACTATTGTTTTGTCCAGATCAGATGTCACTGAATGCATTTTGTATTGGCTGAGGTGGGACCGTGGCTGCAGACGTCTCCTGGAGGAGTTCATCTTCTTGCAGTTCACTTGTAGACCAGACTCAAGGTGTCAATTATAAAAATATTCCCTGATAGTGCAAGGACAGGGTGGATTGCTTGAGTAAGGGATGATATGCTTTTTATAAGTCAAAAGCAGTGTTTGTTTGCTATGTGAGATGTGATGTGACACTTTAAAACCTTTAGACCCCCCCCCCCCACACACAATGTAAAGCACTTTGAGTGCCTAGAAAAGCACTATATAAATGTAATGAATCATTAATGTGCCTGAAAACAGATATGTTGCACCTGCTATTTCCAAATTACAGTCCAGGCAATGTAGTAAGACTTGTAACTGATTCAGAAAGTTGTTACAGTGCGAGATTTCATTGTTTTCTGACCACGAGTTTTGTAGCTGCTGCATCTTTGGTTGAGAAGCATTTTAAGGTGAAGCATCATGCCAGACCGGATCAAACGGATGACAAAGTGCAGTCAGTTTCTGGAAGAGCTTTCCTACTCAAAAGGGCCAGTCGGTTCTGTTTCTCTGTGCAAAGAAGGGCTTGTTCAAAAAGCACAGCTCTGTCTGATGTCAGAAGTTTTGTGTTGCCATCAGCACCTAGATGTCTTTGTGTTGGTGTCGTGCAGTTCTACAATGGAAGAAAACCTAGAACATCTTCACAATAACCAGCCCAACCCTGTCCTGTTCTGGGAAACTGATGTGTGGTTACTTTTAAGCTCTGCTACAGTTTTTTTTTTTTTTTTTTTCAAATTCACTTCTCGTTTGTCCTCAGTTATGCAACAAAAAGCCTCAGATTGCATTTGTGACTATAGGTAAAACACACTTTTGTCCTTAGTCATGGTGATTCAACTGGATATTGGTTGTAAGTGTGCATTTAAGTACATTTAGTCATTCTTTTATTTCAGATTTTATTGTCATCCTATTGTTTAAGGCATCAGTTTAAAAAATGGGGTCATGCACGTAATATATTAATAAAATATGTAATGGTGCTTTTCCACTGCATAGTAAAGTATGGTTCTGTATGGTTCACTTTAGTTTTTTTTTTCCACTGGGTACAGTACCTGGTCCCTAGTACATTTTGAGTACCACATCAGTTGATGTTCCAAGTGAACCGTACGTACCGTTACCAAAACGTGATGTGTATACTCTGCTGATCACAGATTGGCCGGAGAGAATTGTCGCCTTGTGCGTCACTGAACTTGTGACACAGAACCGCTAGATTTAAATCAGCACAGCCAGTGAAGGATTTCACCAAATTTTTTTCACAACCAAAAAATGTCTGTTTCGCTGTCTGTTGAGGAAGTGCATACATTCCTCTCATTGATAAGGGTGACGCGGAAAGAAGTAGTTTTTCACGAGTCACAGCATGTGGCACAACGATGGCATGTGAATAATCCCGCCCACTCTAAAGCGGCACTAAACTAAACTGCAGTGGAAACCCAAACTGAGCCATGCAGGCCGTAAGTCACATTTACAAAAAAAAGTAAAAATTATGTTCACCAAATTTGGTTAATATTTCATCTGCTTTCTAAAAATGGATGTGAAGTGCTATTCAGATCTAATATTCAGTTTGGAGTCAGTTTTTTTTTTTTTTTGGCAGAAAAGGCACGTAAAATTTCTCGCAACTTGCTGTAAAGACAGTTGTGATTAGGGATGCACCGATACCACTTTTCCAGTACTCGACCGATACCAATACTTTTATTTTTGGTACTGGCCGATACCGAGTACTGATACCGATATTTTTATAGCATTTGTACATTTTTTTAATATTGGGTACAGAAACCTAAAGAGTATGTATAATGTTAGCTGGTTAACTTAATTTATTAAACAGATACAGTCAAACCAAAATGTATTCAGACACCTTCAACCTTCCTCACATTATCACAGTTTGTTCTCTATAGTTTAGAAGATGGTAATATAATATGACAAGAACTCAGAGTTAAACTGTGTCAGAACAAATTCATCTTGATAATGTTAGATGACTTTGATAGAAAAATATGTAATGGATTACAATCAATACTTAATCGGGCAACCCTTAGCCCTAATGACTGTCTGTAGTCTCCTGGGCATGCTGTCATCCATGTTCATGCAAACCTGAACGTTAGTTTTTTCCCCAGACTTGGTCTGAATAATTTTTGGCCCCAAATTTGTATCATTTTTACTGGTAGTCCACTGTTTGAAGAATTTTTTGGGTATAATTTGTCAAAGTTTACTTTATTTTGCTATCCTCACTTACGTAAATGAACTATAGTGTCCTGCACCCCAAAAAAATATAAAAAATTATATCTGAATATTTTTTATTTGTTAAACTGTATACCCTTCGGTTATTTTCACAATTAATTATGCCCATTATAATGTACAACTTTTTTTTCTTCCTTTGTAAATTTTTTTGCTTTATGGTTCATCATCTGTAATTTAATAGCATTAAAGCTGCTCTTTTGTACTATAATCTCGCGCTTTGCTATAATAACAGGGTACCACTCGTTATAAATATCCTGGGATATTTTTTACAAATAAAAGTTTTTTTTTTTTTTTTTTTGAAATGTGCTGCGATTTACATCCCATAGCCACTCATATAATGCAGAAAACACTCAAGCAGGCAAAACACGCGCAACCCGTGCATGTATTTGTCCTGTTGTAGAATGAGAGGGACAGTAACGCACTGCCTAGCGGATTACACACAGGCTGCTAGAATTACTTTCGCCAGTCATGTTTGCCTAAGGTTGAAAATAAATGACATTTATAGTGAATGCCCCTATAAATGGTCTTTTTTTCGATTTAGTTTTAATCCAAATGCGTGCACATCAAAGATCACATAACAGTAGTGCTCTCTCTCTCTCCCTCCCTCCCTCCCTAACAACAAACTTTCCAGTGATGAAATGTATATTCTGTCGACAAGCTTGGGCATCTCCGTCGCTGCGCGCTCAATCCACTTTATCAGCTCGTGCACGTCAGCTGTACAGGCTTTAATACTGACTGTTTAACATTATTTTCATTGCATAGATCTCCTACGTAGACGACCTTAATCTCTAATAACTACATTCTGATGTCTGTTGTTCTGTTGCCTGTGTTTTTTTGTCTGAATATGGCACTTATCACATGCTGTGTGGTTTTGGAGGCCTAGTGGTGATGTTGGAGAAGATTGCAATTTCGAAGATATATTTTATTTTATAATACTGAAATAAATATATAATATAAATACTGTTTTTATAATACTTATAATACTGAAAAATCCTGAAAGTTGTCATTGTATAATAAATAAAGAAATAAAATGTATCAATAAAATTGATAATAGGCAAATCAGCACACTGGAATGGTTTTTGAAAGATCATGACACTGAAGACTGGAGTGAGGACAGAAATACATTTAAAAATATATTCAAATTGGAAATTGGTTCATGTACTTTATATTGTATTTTGGATCAGCCCCTGGTGAGCATAAGAATATATATATATATATATGTGTATGTATATAGCTGCCTCTATGATTTACAGTAAGAGGGGAATCATCATATTTTGGGGGTTCTTTGCATCGTAAAGCCAATTTTTCAATATTTGTTTGTTTACATCCTTGACACCACATCTTTCTACTCATTTTTTATAATCCTCACTATGGTTTTAATTGACTGTATATATATTTTCTTCATCTTTCTGCAGGTTTTCAGGATGTTCATGTAATGATCTTCGTGGGCTTTGGCTTCCTCATGACCTTCCTGAAGCGCTACAGCTTTGGTGCCGTGGGATTCAACTTCCTGATTGCGGCTTTCGGCATCCAGTGGGCTCTTCTGATGCAAGGCTGGTTCAATTCTCTGGACTACTCCGACGGAAAGATCAAGATCGGTATAGAAAAGTATGTTATTTCTTATTTGTGAGATATTACAGCTGCCAAAAAAACGGGCCACAGTTTTAGTCAAAACCAAGTGAAAAAATGATACAAGAAAATGAGAGTGAATTAAATGGAACACACATTCAGGGCTGAATCGAATGGTGCAGATGTTTCAACATTTCCTCTGTGTTCAGCTTGATCAATGCAGATTTCTGTGTGGCGGGGTGTCTGATCGCCTACGGAGCCGTTCTGGGGAAGGTCAGTCCTGTTCAGCTGCTGGTGATGACGCTGTTTGGTATCACGCTGTACGCAGTCGAGGAGTACATCATCCTGAACATCCTCCATGTGGGTCCCATCACTGTTATGCTTTCTATTTTTTAGATCTGTCATAGTTAACATTTGAGGTTAGTCATTTTTTCCTGACCAATAGTTCAATGAATGCCATCAGATAGCTTTATCCTAATCTTTGTTCAATGATTCAATCCCTGTTAGGCCAAAGATGCCGGCGGATCCATGGTGATCCACACTTTTGGAGCTTATTATGGTCTGTCCATTTCATGGGTTTTGTATCGGCCTAATTTGAATAAGAGCAAACATTTAAACGGCTCTGTCTACCACTCGGATGTGTTCGCCATGATTGGTAAGTCCGTTAATCTCGTTACAAATGTTGGACAATTAGCTTGCAATATATTTTGGTATTGGACCATTGCTGGACATGCTGTGCAAAAGCTTTCTTAGCAAATACACAGATGGACACTGATGCAAAAATGAATTGGAGGCTCAGATTTTGTTTGCATTTTACACCCTGGCGTCCCGTGCAGGCACCCTCTTCCTGTGGATGTTCTGGCCAAGTTTCAACTCTGCCATTGCTGATCATGGAGACGGTCAGCACAGAGCTGCCATCAACACTTACCTCTCCTTGGCCTCCAGCGTCCTCACTACAGTCGCCATCTCCAGCCTGTTTCAGAAGACAGGGAAACTAGACATGGTAAGCATCTGCCTTTTTATTTATTTATTTATTATTCTTTTTTTAATCAGCACAGTTTCACCAAATTGCAAGATTCTATCAGATAACAAAAAAAGAAAAAGAAAAATATTTCATTTGCAAAAAAACATTACTGAAAATATGAGTTTATTTCAAAAATGCGATTCCCAAGCCTGGAAAATGTGCAAAAATTAATCGAATAAAATAATTTGTGATGTTCATGTCATGCAAATATATATATTTAATTATATTCGTATATTAGTATATTGTTATTATTTGTATTTTTGTATTATTCATATTATTCGTGTTGCTGTTGTTATCACTTTTATCCAGCAAATGCTATCACTGGGCAAGTCACAGAAATGAATTGCTCAGCCGTTTCACTTTCTCATTTAATCTGTTGGAAATGCATATGTGATTTTGAACTAGATTTAGACTCTTTCATTTAAATGGAATGAACATTGAATTGTGTGTGTGTTTGTTTTTTCCCGTCCAGGTTCACATCCAGAATTCCACGCTGGCTGGGGGAGTTGCTGTAGGAACAGCAGCTGAATTTATGCTGTCGCCATACGGTGCTTTGATCGTGGGCTTCATCTGTGGCATCATATCCACAATAGGCTATATTCATCTCACGGTGAGTCTAGCCTGTGAAAGAGGAGTTATTCCAGATGTTTCTCCATCCAGACTGACCTTTTATGTCATCTGTGTTTCTTTAATTGTTGATTTAACTACATTCATTTGATCAAGGACACAGTCACAGTAAAAAAAATTTTTTGTCTCTGCTTCTCAGCCATTTTTGGAGGAGAAACTGAAGATTCAGGACACTTGTGGCATCCATAACCTGCACGCTATGCCAGGTGTCATTGGAGGAATTGTGGGTGCCGTCACCGCCGCTGCTGCCACCACCACTGTTTATGGAGACCTAGGGTTTGTAAACCAGAAAAAATTACATTTTGTTTCACATAAAACAAGTTTAAAGGAATAGTTAATCCAAAAATGAAAATGTATTCACCTTCAAGCCATTCAAGATGTAGATGAGTTTGTTTCTTCATCAGAACAGATTTGGAGAAACTTTACTTCATTACCTGCTCACCAATGGTCTTCTGCAGTGAATGGGTGCCGTCAGAATGAGAGTCCAAACAGCTGATATAAAACAACACAATTAATACACAGTCCACAAATTCCAATGTCTTGTGAAGTGAAAAGCCACATCTCTGTTAGACACAAATCCATCAAGTTGTTTTTTTTTTACTTGAAACTATCACCTCTGGTCAAAATACCAGTCCATAATCCAAAATGGTGCTTGATCTTTGCATATTTCAATTATTATTTTTTTTTTACCAGAGACACCAATTTTTCTAAATAGAGGACACCTAGTATTTTAATAATTTTCCCTTCACAAGCTGTTAATTGATGGAATGGGGTGGTGTATTGTGATGTTTTTATCAGCTGTTCATTCTGACGGCACCCATTCACTTCAGAGGATCCACTGGTGAGCTACTTTCCTACAAGCATGTTCTGCTAAAGAAACAAACTCACCTATGTATTGGATGGCCATTTTTGGTTGTACTGTTCAGAAATGGTATTAATAATATTTAGCTTACTCTAATAATTACCATTGTCCATTTCAGGTTGGCAAATACCTTTGACTTTACGGGGTCTTTCGCCAAACGTGCACCCAATATCCAGGGCGCATACCAAGCTGCAGGACTGTGTGTGGCCTTGTGTTTTGGAATTGGAGGTGGCATATTTGTTGGTAAGAGTCTTTTGATATTAATCCGGTTTATGTACAATACAATTCTTCAGAAAAGCTTGTGGATCTGAAGCACTTTGTTGTGATTGTTCGCCATGTATTGGCACAGGTGTGTTGTGTGGTCAGTGTAGGATGACATCAGATAGTCAGTCTTCATAAATACAGCTGATCTTCACCTGGAGTGAATGGCCAGGCGTGTTGGATTTCAAGGCGTATTGGCTTTCAGTTTGTAATGGAAATGTCACATTTATCATGTTGACATAACTGTATCGTTACACCAACAGGCCTGGTTCTGAAGCTGCCCATCTGGGGCGATCCTGCAGACGAAAACTGCTTCGATGACGTGATCTACTGGGAGGTCAGCCAGTTTCCTTTCTCTTTCAACATTTCCAGGAAATTTGAATTTAAAATACACTATAATGTCATGTTATTTTAACCATCGCAGGTTCCTGAAGATGAAGAGAGTGTTCCTCCCATCCTGGTCTACAACAACCACATGATCCCCAACAAAAACTCAGACAGGTGAGTACTGGGATAAAACACTGACCCCAGCTTTTCAAATAACTTTCCTCAGTTACTGGCTTGTTTATGTGAATTATAGAAATTTTTGTGTCTAATAAAAATTATATATACTGTCATATACAATGAGCATCTTCTGTGATGTGAAAAATTTCCACCAGGGGGCGCGTGAGACTCACATCGTTTTTGTCCTTGAAGACATTTGTACACTAAAATGTGTAATCATTTAGAAGCAACAATTGTGAAAATACTAGACATGCATAAAAGCCACAGAACTGAACATGCACAGTGAACAATAATGCAAAGTGAGTTTTTATTTAAAATAGTGCTGTTATTATTATTAGAGGAGTTATTTTGATAAAAAAAGAAGTTTAAAAAAGAAAATTGAAAAAAAAAAAAGCTGCTTAAAAATCTGTCAGCATATAACTGAAGAGCAATAGTAGCAATAAAAAGCTATGTAGATTTATAATGGTTTGACATTAGGAGGGATTTCTTCTGTCCACCAGAAGGTGTCTCTTGATGACCGCTCTTGATGTGAGTTTAGGAGCAGCACACTCGAACTGAAAGCTGAAAGTAATGCATGGTTTCTCTCATACAGGAGAGAGACACACTTCGTGGAGCAGAGTTAACTCACGGAGTCCGCTCTGCTTTCCTGCTGCTCTCACTGAACGTTTTGCTTTCCATGAAGCACATATCCACAATATTTTAATTATACAGAGAATACATTTATTTCACACAGGTTGAGATCCGAAAATCTTGAATATCTCACTTTTTTTTTTTTTTAAGTGACTTTCCCTGTGAATGTGTTCATAAAAAAGTGACCAAAAAAAACCTCTGAACCTTTTTAATGAAACCAATTTCACATGTGTTAATTTAAACATTTGTTATCCAGACATTCTTTGATCTTTGTAATGTAATTATTTAGTTTTATAATATTAGAAATAGTTTCTTAATTTTGTAGGCAGGATCCAGGAATTGTATCTACATTTTTTTTTAAAGCAAAATTCTATAATCTTTTATTTATAGATTTTTCATGATATTTCACATGTCAGTGTCAATTGGCATGCGTGCATAACATATCTAAATCAAACATTTGTCATTTTCTTAATGCATGCACAAATTTGTTCAAAACTAGCAAAAATCTGTATGTGTTTCCTTTGTCTGATAATGTACCGTACATGTTTAATATTTTATCTTTACTGTAAGAATGTTCAAAAGAAAAGTAAGTACTATTAAACCTTTGACTTCTGTCTAATTCCAGATTAAATTATTGAAGTGATTCCTACATTAGCTCCATTTGCTCATTTCTTCTATGCACAGTTCCACGCTGATTTATATAAATACATTCAGCTTGGGATAAAAAGCAATATAGCACAAATCGCTCACAAATATGTGCACAAATGCTCTTAAAACAATTCCTTTTTTTTTTTCTTCCTCCTGATGTGCTCTTTAAGGCTGGTTTGTAAATGTTAATTTGAGAAGGAAGTTGCAGTTTGCATCCATTGTGTGCTACAGATAGGATGTTCAGTTTTTCTTCCACCCGAGTGCTGTGTAAACTTCTCTTTTGGACCCTCTTGAGGATTCCAGTTGTTTTTGGCCAGTGACCATCTTTATATGGCTTGAAGACTGACGCAGGGGTGAAAGGTCGTGACATTTGCTTGTCTGAGGTCGATTGGTTGATGTCAGAGGTGTGTCCCATTAAACACAACACCAAACAGATAACTGGATGTTGGAGGTCAAAGGCTAGATGAAGGCCACAGGTGAATGCAGGACAGTTAAAAAAAGTCATGCTTTTATTCAGCAATGATACATTAAATCGATCAAACGTGACAATAAAGGCATTTATAATATTACAAAATATACACAAATGCCACATATATTTAGAAAATATTTACATGTATATATTTATATTCATATAAATTATTTCATTTTTCTTAAATGTATACATGCTTACATGCATAACATATTTTTCTTAAATGTATACATGCATGCATGCATAACATATTTTTCTTAAATGTATACATGCATGCATAACATATTTTTCTTAAATGTATACGTGCTTCCATGCATAACATATTTTTCTTAAATGTATACATGCATGCATGCATAACATATTTTTCTTAAATGTATATATGCTTACATGCATAACATATGTTTCTTAAATGTATACATGCATGCATTTATATATACAAAACAAATGTACACACAAATATTATGTAAACGAAAAGTTTTATTTTGGATGCTAATCACGATTAATCACGATAAATCATTTGACTGCATATATATATGAGTGTATATATTTATAAAGCATAAACTGTTTGTTGTTGTTTTTGTTTATTAGATTAAATGGACAAGCTATTGAAGGAATTCTTCAACACTGCACCTCATTCCTGTTCTTCGAATTTGTGTTTTATTATATCACGGTTTCAAAAACAGTCAAATATTTAGTCAGAAGAGTGCCACAACAAACAGTCCATATGGGTGAACGCAAGCCTTTAACGTCCCCTCTCTGGGAAACCAGCATGTGACATACTTAGATCTCCGCTCCCATCCCGTCAAAGGACGTGAGGAACAAACAAACCTTCCAATTAACTGCTTTGGGTTCCTGCGGAGGGAAGCGGGAAACCCCCTCCTTTCTAGAAGCACTCACACACCCCTTCTCCTCCTCCTCAGCATTCACAGGCCCCGTTCTCCATTCTCTTTCCCCGCAGGCCTTTCGCGGCTAATGTTTATTCATTTACCACTTAGAGGACGGACACTGCACCCTGTTAAAACTAAATCAAGCTCCATTCATGACATGATCCTTTTCGCAGGACTCAAAGGGCCCCGGTCCGAGGGGGGCCGTGACCCTGAAGACGCAGAGCGAGGGAGGGGTGGGTTTGATCCTATAGCCCTCTGAAAAAGACAGCACTGTCTGCCTCGGCGGTGATTAAGCCGACCAATGGCGGCCGCGGCGGGAATTTTGAAGAGGCGTGCTGGAGATTAAAATATGTCCCGTCCATTCAGAGCCGCTGGGATAATGGAAGAAAGGAGTGTAAGAGGAGGGAATGAAGGGATAGCGGGACGAGGTCTTTTCACGGCTCATGACTGATCGCCCATCTTTTGATTGACGTCCCGTGTGGAGCTGAAGGGTGGGAAAGTTCTGGGTGGGGTTGATGTTGAGCTGTGAGAAATGAAGGTTAGGACATTGTGTGTGAGAAGAGAGGCTTTGGTGAGACGCTCCACGCCGCTAATTAGCTGTGACCGTCACAGGCGCTCGGTGGCACGCTGAATACTACAAATAAATGTTTTACCCAGATTAGAAAGGATAATGTGGAATTAAATGTGTGCATTATGTGCAGCGGATCCATAATGCTTCAGACACTCAAACTAGACAAGAGTCTCTAACCAATTACTATATACATATACATATATGTGTATATGTATATGTGTGTGTGTGTGTGTGTTTTAAACTTATAATATATATTTGTTTAAATGTTTTTGATTGTGTGTGATTTTAGAATTTTGTATGAATTATTTTGTATTTATTTATTGTTCGCCATTACAGGAATCAAATTAAATAAAATGGCAAGATACAAAGAGAGGAAGCGCATATCACGTACACATTATACATAAAAATGTGTAGAATATTGAGTGATAAAGTTAGAGGGTCAATCAAAAATGGAAGAGATGTGTTTTAAGCTGATTCTTGAAGATGTCTAAGGAGTTGGGGAGGTCATTCCACCAGGAGGGAACATTTCATTTAAAAGTCCGTAAAAGTGACTTTGTGCTTCTTTGGGATGGCACAATCAAGCGACGTTCACTTGCAGAACGCAAGCTTCTAGAGGGCACAGAAGTCTGAAGTAACGAATTTAGGTAAATGGGTGCAGAGCCAGAGGTAGTTTTGTAGGCAAACATCAATGCCTTGAATTTTATGCGAGCATCTATTGGAAGCCAGTGCAAATTGATAAACAGAGATGTGACGTATTCTTTTTGGCTCATTAAAAATTAATCTTGCTGCCGCGTTCTGAATTAATTGTAAAGGTTTGATAGAATTGGCTGGAAGACCTGACAAGAGAGCATTGCAATAGTCCAGCCTGGACAGAACAAGAGCCTGAACAAGGAGTTGTGCAGTATGTTCTGAATGAAAGGGCTTGATCTTCTTGATGTTGAATAAAGCAAATCTGCAGGATCGGACAGTTGTAAAAAATGTGGTCTGAGAAATTCAGCTGATAATCAATCATAACTCCAACGCTTCTAGCTGTTTTTGAAGGAGTTATGGTTGATGTGCCTAACTTGATGGTAAAATTGTGATGAAACGATGGGTTTGCTGGTATCACATGCAGTTCTGTCTTGGAAAGGCTGAGTTGAAGGTGATGGTCCATCATCCAGGAAGAAATATCTGTTAGACAAGCTGAGATACGAATAGCTACCGTCGGATCATCAGGATGGAATGAGAGGTAGAGTTGAGTGTCATCAGCATAGCAGTGGTATGAAAAGCCATGTTTCCGAATGACAGAACCTAATGATGCCATGTAGACAGAGAAGAGAAGTGGTCCAAGAACTGAGCCCTAAGGCACCCCAGTAGTTAGATGTTGTGACTTGGACACCTCACCTCTCCAAGATACTTTAAAGGACCTATCGAACAGGTAAGACTCAAACCATTGAAGTGTGGTTCCTGAGATGCCCTTTGCCAGTAGGGTTGATAGGAGGATCTGGTGATTAACCGTGATCAAAAGATATGATGACATAAGTGATTAAGTGCATTTAGAGCTTTAATATTAAAATGAAAATGTTTTTTTAATGTGTCTCTGTTGGTCTAATATAACACTCCTCAGGTTGTGAGGTTGTGAGTGTTTTTGTGCTCTACACTCATGAGCCAGTCTGTAAATCCAGCCTGAGCTCTATAAAGGGGTTTACAAAGGCGCCAAACTGGGCTTACACTGTCCTCAGTCTGAGCTCTTCGTTTGTATTCTAGTTTCATTGAGGAAGCTGTTAGTATTATGGGATGTCGGTCTAAATCTCATTCAGGAAAAGCAGCAGTAAAAGCTTTAACTGCTCTCTGAGCGTGATCCGGGTTAGGAAACTCTTTAGTGTTGATTCTGCTGAAGAGATCCTATTAGAATTTGCTTTGAGGATTTGTTTTCTATATTTCTGATAGTAATAGATCGGTATATGTACCATCTTGATTAAGTGCTCAATATTGAAAACTGCCCATTCATCCAGTCAACACAACCAGCATTACCTCCTGTAACATCAAATTCAGTTAAATGCTTTTTGCTTCGTTTGTATTATAAGGAGTGTTCATTTAATTTGAGCAGTTTTCATTTCTATATTCATGTACAGTATGCGTCAGCTTTTTCAATTTAGACATAAACAACAGTTTATAAAATGCAAATTTAAAGTAAATGTTTACTCTTTTTGATTGTTTTACAAAGGTTCCTAACAGAAAACCTAAAGTGAAGAAACTAGAACCTTTGGGAGGAGGACAAAGCTTTTATACACAAGGTCAGGGAGCTGAAAGAGAGCAATGATTGAAAACACTTGAGATCAGTTAATAGCCATATCGAATTTCTCAGTTTCCTCTTGTGTTACCGACAGGCTTGTCAAGAAATAATGTACTTTAATTTTTCATATATTCAAGTTAATTTGAAGTAAATTGTGCAGGAGTTGTTTTATGAGCTGTATTTAGTATTATACAAGCCAAAACCGCTCTGTTTATGTCTCTTCTCTATTTAACCCATATTATTCACTATTATTTAGTTTTTATATACTTTACATTTTATAGATTACACTGAAAACATTTTTTAAGGTAAGTGGTAGCAAACAATTTATTTTAGCTACATTTAATAATAAAAAAAAATTAAAAGTTAGTTAACTAAATTTGTTTATTTAAATGTAGCTAAAAAAAAAAAAAAAAGACTGTTACCACTTAATTTAATTAATCTTTTTTTTTCTTTTAAGTGTACGATTCAAAATTTAGGGTCATTATGATTTATTTATTTATTTATTTATTTTTGAAGGTTTTTTTTTGTTTTGTTTGTTTTTTAAGTGTCATAGATACTGTTATAGTTTTACTTCATATTTCGAATAGACCCCAGGACGGCATTTATTTGCTTAATCATACAGTCATATTTTAAAATAATTTAAAACATTTTTTTATTTTATTAGATCTCATGCTTCAGAGATCATTCTAATATGCTTATTTGGTGCACAAGAAGCATTTCTTATCATCAACCACAGTGCTGCTTAATATGACACGTTTACAGGTTTCTTTGATGAATATGAAGTTCAAAAGAACAGCATTTATTTGAAATAGCTATTATATTTTAAATCATTTAATGCATCCTTGCTGAATAAAAGTAGTAATATCTTCCATAAAACAAAGAAATAACAATCCTATTGACCCCATGCATGTGTAAGCTGAAAGTTTTTTTGTTTTGACGTTCCTTAAGAAGCTGGATTGTTCATTATTAATCATGAAGGTGTTGGATGCCTCTGATTCCATAAGCTGGAGGTGATTTCTTTCTTAATTTGTTCAGCGTCCTCCTCCTGATCCTGTTCCTGACACTCCCCGTCGCCGGCTGTGCGCCTCGCACACTCCAGGTATCCGGTGACTCAAAGGGTCGGTAAGTGCCCCTGTCAGCGCACCGCGGTGAGGAACAAGAGATTAGCACTAATCCAATCCACTGCATCCTTCTCCTGCGTTACTCGAGCTGTTCCTTCACGCTGGAGGAGGAGCTGTGGCTTTCAGGTCAGCGCTGGAATCCCTGGCCTCTCTTTAGACCTGTTTGGCGTTTGAATGGTGCTCTGTGACAAAGGGCTTCTTTCACAGGACGGAGCTGAATGAATGAGGAGGGAGGATGCCACTGTAAATGTGTGAGACGTCTCTGTTAGAGTTTGATTGACGTGGCTGCACGCTCGGCTCGTCCCGTCCCGTCCTGTCCCATCCAGACCAGACGCACCTGTCTGAGAGCGTGTTGCATTGTCTGACCTGAAGATGGTGTGGATGCCACATTTCCCATCATGCTTTGTGAGACTGTATTACACAGACATCCATCTGAGGGCATCAGCCTGGGCATTGCGTCTGTAATATATGGGAAGTCTCCTCCTCTGCTGAACCGAGGCTTTTCTGAAAGCAAAGCAAAGTCTTAATGGTTTAGAAGGAGCCACTTTGTTTCAGTATATTACATTAATAGAGGAGCTTTACCATATATTGTATTTGCAATGCACGCTTGTGTGTTCAGTATTGCATTTAATATTTACTTGTTTTATAAAGCTTTTAGTGGATTTTTAATGGATGATCAACCAAGCTGAAGGCAAATGGTATTATGGTAGTTCTGAACAAGTTATAGGGAAGATAAAAATAAGGCAATAATAATATTTGATAAATATTTATTTAAAAACCATGTTACATTCTTTATTAAAATTGTAATGTTGAAACAGAATAAGGTAATAAGACAAAAATTGTAATTTAAAAGTACACATACAAATGATTTAAATATCTAAACACTTAAATGCAATAGTAATAATAGTAATTTTTGTTTAAGAAATAATGTTAAAAGGCTTTTTTTCCCTACATTTATTGATATCAAAACTCAGATCATTACAAAATAATTATAATAAGTACTTATTTTAAAATTATGTTTTTTTTTAAAAAGCATCGTAATATCAAAACACAATTATAATAATTCATAAATAATCTTTAGTTTCAGTTACATTGTTTAAAATTATCTTAATATCAAAACTTAAATGTAATAATGATAATATTTAAGAAATAATATTAAAACAATTTTTTTCATGATTTATTAATATCAAAACTCTACTAATATTTCAATAGAATAATATACAAATTTAAAAATAATTCAAATGTTTTTAAAGTATTGTAATATCAAAACACACAAATATAATAATAATGTATAAACATTTATTTAAAAATAACGTTAAAATGTATTTAAATGTATAATAATATCAAAATAAGATATAAAAATACAAAATAAGATAAGTTTGTATTTAGCACTTGAAATATTTTATATTCTTTTATTTTTAGAATTTATCATCTGTCTTACATTATAACTTCACAAAAACCAGACCATTTAATTATAATTTTTTTTAGCATATATTTGAATTATGTAAAATTTAAATGCAACACAATTTACAAATATTAGGCAATATGTAATATTACATCATTTTTAAATATTCAAACATTTAAAATGAAAAATTTCATATAAAAATATACATAAAAAAAATACCGGGCAAAATAATAATCAATCAAATTTGATAATTGAAACGTTTATTAAAAGCCGTATTATTTTGTGACTTTCTGTCATTTTAGAGAGCATATGCAAAAGAGTCTTTTAACGTGTTTTTAACATATTAAAATTCTAAGACAAATACTATTATGATTACTTAGAATATTACTGAAGTGCCATGATTAAATGTAGCTCATTTCCCATATTGTTAGTGTTTGTGTGTGTGTGTGTGTGTGTGTGTGTGTGTTTGTGTATGCTGATCACACTCGTCCTGTCTGGCCCCGCGCCCCAGTCAGGGCCCTGAGGTGGGGCGTCTCACTCAGACTTTAGGATATATGGGTACCACATTGTCCCGAACCTGTCTCCTCTCTCTCTCCTCCCTACTGAGACGTGTTCTGGGACTGTCTGGATGGCTTTTCCCAGACAGCCGCCCTCCCTGCAGGGGCTGAGAGAAGCATGACCCCCTCTTGGCAACACAGCGCTCCAGACAGCAGGGGTCAGAGGTCAAGACCAGCTGTCACTTCACCCCATCCTCCGAATCAGTGTTGCATTATACTCCTGATTAAGGGATGGAGGAATGCAGACGTGCATTCCTCAGGACGTCCTATAGAGAAAGCCAATAATGCAACAGTTATTGTTATTTAATTTATATGCACCATTTATGCATGTATTAAAACTGCACAGAAGTTGATCATAAAGTAACATTTTAGTTAGTTCAGTACAACAAATGTAGCGTTTTTATGATTAATGTAAATAACTTTTTTATGAAGTGTGTTGCGTAAATGCATTTTAAATGTCACATAATCTGAAATATTTGATGTATTAATTTGATGGTTTTAAAGAGGTTTGAATGCAGATTTCTTCTCTGTAAAGGGACAGATGTCCCTGAGGTGAAGTTCAAGTCCAATGTCTCTCAATTTGTCTGATAGAAAGTTTAGAGAAAGTCTAAACCAGTCTCAGAGAGCAGAGGAATGGTACATTCACATGAACTTCTAATTGAAATAAATAAATACAAGTTATAAAAATGTAATTTTTTTGTTTATTTGGTTTACTTTGAAGACTTTCAAACCAGAAAAAAAAATGTGAAGGCAGATTCTGCATTGTGCTTGATTTCAGACAATTTGTCACACAAGGAAGAAGTCAAGAGGTGTTTCCATTACTTAATGAAAAACCTATTACACAAATGTGTATTTTATATTTAAAACCCTCTTATCATTTGCGTGTATTCATTATAAGCATATTCTCTTTTTTAAAGATTTTAAACTGATATGAAACTGCAGATATTTTTTATACAGTAAATGAAGTAGCAGATATTTTTCATAAACGTTAAGGCTGGGGCTAGTTTTTTAATGTTGTTAATAAAAAATAAATAAAAATCAGATGCAATATATGTTGACCAGAACAATGGGTTAACATGTTTCTTTTCATGTTTTATGATTGCTATTTCGTTGATAATATTTTGATAGCCTGGACCAACGAGTGTTTTCATTCAAGGGCAACAACGGTACAAGTCTCCACCAGCTTATTTTAGGTAAGACCTGTGTCTATGCAGAAGATTCAGATATAAACCCACCCTGAGAAATACTAAAAGTGTGACAACTAACCCCGGTTCACTTTATAGCGAAGGATTAAATCCGCGCGCTTTTTAAAAATGGTGTCCTTTCATTAATAATAATTTTTTAATTATTTTCCGTTTCTATCCTTTTACCATTAAGCTGGTCAGGAATAATGAGTTGGGAAAATAATTTTTGTGTTTTAGCTAAAACCATGATCAGCTATAGCCTATATATTTTGCGAAAGGTTTGACATCTGACCTTTTTTTTCGATTCCTAAATGCATTAGGCTTCCATAATACTTCAGGTTTAATCATTTGCTCAACGAAGAAAAACGAAAAAGTTCTGTTTTCAGAACAGCTGCACTTTTTCGTACAATTTAAAAATTCTTAAATCTAAAGCTGAAGTGAAGAAAAGAAAAAAGACACCTGCTGAAATAATTCTACGAGTAAGGACATTTAGCGTAATATAATATAATATAATATAATATAATATAATATAATATAATATAATATAATATAATATAATATAATATAATATAATATAATATAATATAATATAATAATGATTAAAGCAAAGGCTACTAACAACGTTCAGGGAAAGATAAATAATTTTACACACAAAATGTAAAAATGATAATACTCGTTGAGTTAGTCATTGTGGAGTTCTAGCTATTACATTTAATATAAAAGTAGACATGGTTTTTTTTGGATTTGTTGAATGGAGATTAAACGTTTAACAATTAATTCCGATAAAATAGCACCCTCACAATTTCAAACAAGCATTCTTTATCGTTTTGGAAAACATTTATTGTAGACAAATTTGTAGATTGTTTTATGTCTAGCTTAGTAAAATATTATTTAGGCTATAGGCTACACAGTTGTTTGAAATCATCCCATGTTTGTATTCAGTGTTTTGTTGTTTTAAATAAAGCCCTTGCTGTTACTTTGAAGAAAGCTGCTGAATAATTTGTTTTAAATAACAAAAATCACAAAGTAGGTAGGCTATTTACTTTTTTAATCGAATTGATACGATATTTTTAGTAAAATTGTCTTGAGTTTTTTTCAGAACACTTTGACTCCTGTCGCGTAATATTTTTTATCCTACAAACTGTGTTTATATATTTTAATTTTTTTAAAGCATAGCTTATTCTCAGTAAATTAATAAACAAGCGCATCTAAGCGTTGACCTGAAGCTCGCGCCGAGCGTCGATAGCGTCATCTCACACTCGGCGCACAGAAGCGACTTGCGTCGTCGCGTTCTGATTGGTCAGTTCGCAGCATGGCGCTCGGCGGATGCTGTGATTGGCCGGTCCGCCGCTGACGTCACTGCAGGAGAGAACATACTGGGCTGGATGTTGAGGACTGGTACCACAGCCGCGCGCCCCTCATCATCGGCATCATCACAATCAATATAATCAATGCTGCTTTGGAGAGTTTGCCACCTGTTGTAAACGTTTCAGTGTCAGCACGCGTCCAAAGCGACTTGTTTTAGGAAGAAATCCATTGTTTGGTGAGCTTGAGAGGCACATTTAGAGAGCAGAGGAGACATTGTGGATTACAGACAGGCATGTTTCGTGTGTTCCGTGTTCAGTTGAATGAGGATGGGGATGATGATGCCATTTGCAAGGAGGGATTCATGAGGTAAGCTGCACAAATCGCTTTTGTTTTCAGTGAATATTATACTCACGTTATGGATAGATTTATCTTGCACTATATGTGACTTATTGGCTCTAAATCAATTTATTTGTTTAGAATTAAAGTCGGTTCTTTATAAATCCGCTTTCAATTTAATATTTGATCACAAAAAAAAGAGCAGAAAACCACTGGGTGTCGTTCATCCTTGACCGTTGAGCCAATGAGATACACGTCTTGTGCTTTATTCTAAATAAGATTTAATTTGCTAGTGTTTTTAGAGTATGAAAGTCATAATTAGTAAATAAAGTTAGCTAGAGGTCTATAGTGTATATTATATAATTATGTCGCCTAACACTGGAACACTTGCCCCCTTAATGTATGTTTGGGATAGAAAAACAATACTTATGACTCAATTGTGGTATGTTATATAACAATCACATTAAATATGATGGACAATACAGCATTTAAGATGTAAGGGTGAGCTGACCTTTCAGAAGAAATAGTATGTAAGTTTATTGAATGTGTGAAATAGAGTGTGATGTTTTTGCCCTTTATGATATAATAAAAAAAAATTATATCAAGAAAGGAACCGATCCTTTTGAAAGCATGCAACGAATTGTTGAAGGAAGATTAATTTTGAATTACAGAAATTACCTTCAGATAAATTTGATTTTAGATTTAATTAGAAATATATAAAATATACTCAAATATCAGCCCCTTAGAAACAAAAATTAAGAACAAAAATAGTTTATTTATAATTTGAAGATATATATAATACAAATATGCACATTATTATTATTATTATTATTATAGCCATTTTGTTGATTATTTTCTCAAATATTTTGAATTGTTTAAATTGATTTTCTATTTTATTTAGTGTAATTCATTGATTCATCCATGAGGCATTTTGCTGTTGATTTGTTTTTAACGAAATACTTGCAATTTCTTTGTAGATGTGTTTCTGCGGTCCTGACCTCCAGACCATCAGTGTACCAGCTCTCGTTCCTCAAACCTCTTCCTGAGGGTTGGTTTCTCTCTTTGGTTATCTAGCTGTATGAGTTTTAACACTGTTCATAAAGCTAGATAACCGAAAGTAGAAATAATTCTCAAAATCTGTTGAAAACAAGCCTGAAAGCAAGAGAGCATCCACTTTTACCCCCAGGTATGTCTTAGTTTGAAAGAAATCCAGCCAGAATCGTTGTCCAGATTGTAATTCGTGTTCAAACTCGTGATAGAAGTTACCATTAGTAACCAGTCAACATCCTGTCAATCTAAACCAGTTACAGTACAATGGGAATACATTGTCTGTATAATTTGTTTAGCATAATCTACATTTTTAATAAGAATATCTTTGTTCTTTTCTCTTGACAATCATTTTAAAAGATCAATTAGGTTGAAAACCGTGCAGGGCATTTCGAGAGATTCTCATTTAGTATATTTTCAGCTCTGTGCTCATTTGGATGAGATTGTCAGGTGACACTGGTTTCTGGCTGCTGCGATCCTCACTAGTTCAGCAGTCAAAAGAGGTACTTGAGGGCTATTTGTTGCGGTCTGTAGCCTAAAGGGAAGCCTAGGATTGTCCTGTAGTCCTATTTAGACTCTCTGTGCTGGATTTGCCCGTGTGAAAGGCAGAAACAATGGCAGCAGTACAAACACTTATTCATTGGCTGTATATACACACACTGAGAAAGCAACCTATCATTGCATTCAGTGGCTTCTTAGACGAGGCTGCATTTAATTCTTTAGGAAAAAGCTCTTGTTAGAACAGGCATCCCTTGCGGTAGGTAATGATACACGGTGATGGCTAATTGGTTAGACTCAGTGGAGTGCATTTGTAGCTTTAAAAGGAACCGAGGATGTTCCCATGCATTGCTGCAGTTTCTGGATTGGACACTTAAGATGTTTCCCTTAAATGGAGACTATTCACTCTGTGCTCTGACACCCTTTCATCTTCAAAAGCATGCATTTAAAAATGCAAGTTAGTATTTATTTCATAAAAATATGTAAAATCATATGTGTGCATATATATTTTTTTAAATAAATAAAATGTATAATTTTTAATCAGTAATACATTTCAGATATATATTTTTTAATTTAGTAAAATAAATATAATATAATTATATTTTAATAATAATAATTCAAATATAAAATATGTCATTATATAAATTGAACATATTATGTATATATATATATATATATATATATATATTTGTAACAATTTCATTTATTTGAATAAATAAAAATCAGTATACCTGTATTTGATATAGTGTTGTCATTTTTTAGACAAAATTGAAATGATGAGTGCATACAAATTTAATGAAAAAAATAATAGAATTGCATTGTGTATACATTTTATATAGGTATATTAAAATGGAGTTAAAGTTAAAGTTTTTTTTATTAAAGCTTAATTATTATATATAGATAATTTTATAGTATTTAATAAAATAATGATATATTTAATGAAACAAACAAAATTATACTAACTATATATATATATATATATATATATATATATATATATATATATATATATATATATATATATTATGAATGCTTTATAAATAAAGAATAAATTCACAATCAATTTTTATATTCATTTTTTGATTGAATAATATTTGTATATATATATATATATATATATATATATATATATATATATATATATATATATATATATATATATATATATATATAATTTATTAACACTTAAAAAATAAGAAATAACTGAAATGATATGTTGTATATCGAAAAAAGATCTCTGTAACCAGCTTGAAACAAACAAGACCGTTGCCATGGCATCAGCTTGCCAATAATAACAGAGAGTTTTTAATGCTTCTTTTTCATGTTGTTTCAGTCGTCTTGGTACCTTCCGTTTCTTTTTCTCTCTCTCATTGTCTTGTACTCACTCCTTCCTCTCGCCTTTCATACAGAGTCTTATTTCCATCCACAATATGGCACAATAAAGTAACAACAACAAGGGCACAGCCATCAGAGAGCAAGAGAAAGAGAGAGAGATGCTTGGAGGATCATGGCAGTCTCCATTTGCTCCATCCTCCCTTCTCCACCTACCCAGAAAGCCCCAGTGCCATCTGTACCCCTGTGGGGTGCGGGAGAGTCCGTGCCAGTGCCAGCGGCGACAAAACCCTCGTCAGCGTCACGGGGAGGAAGGGAGGCCATCTTGACGGAGATCTTACACGAGAAGCTAAGATGGCTGGGCTGGCACATGAGGTCAGTTGCATCATGGTCTTTTTTGTGCGTGCGCGCGCGTGTGTGTGTTTATTGGGGATATTATAGCCCCCTTCATTTGCCCCCCTTGCTTCTAGTCTATCTGATCTTACTACAGTAATTAGCGAGAGGGTTCTGGCGGGGGCTTGGCGAGGAGGAAGAGAAATGACTGGAGCAGCGACTGCCATCTTCCTTTGTTAAAGCTGCTAATATATTAACAGAGATCTAGTGTTCGTTAAGGCCTAAATTCAGATTTATCGCCAAAAAATGAACCCTAAAATTAGGTTTGTCTCATTTAAGATAGCAGCACATTAGTGAATACATTTATATGTATGTTTTATCATTTCCCAAAAAAAAAATATCTTTGAATTTAATAGAATTTAGATTTTTTTATGACTTTGCAGTGCGTATGTATGTGTGTGTGTGTGTGTGTGTGTATGTATGTTTCTAAAAAATATGCATTGAAATCTATATAAAATATATGTATATTAAATCCATATGATGTACAGTACATACTGAAGTGAAAAATGATGTTACGCTCTTGTTTTGTTTTTTTACATTCCCAACAAAAAGCGAAATGTACTTCTATAGCAGGCTTATTTACAATTCTAATCTTTCCCTTAAAGCAAATTGGAGACGGATAACGAGGGGTGGGAGGATAAAAGAAGAAAATCAGGAAACTAGGGCTGCTAATGAGTGATGCTAAGCTAAGAGCCTCTTGACACAGATGCAGTGAACGGGAGCGTGTTCAAAGAGACAGACAGCATCCCAGCATTCTCGTGGCCGATGATTCCTGTTGCATTCGGCGGGATTTGTTTCGATCTTTACATAATTGAAAGTTTTCGAATTGGGGGCTACATAAATGCATGAATTCAGTTCAACGTGCGCTATAAGGATTCCAATATTAGGATAATATTACAATATGAAGTCAATACGGTGTGTCATTTCAAAGTTGGCGTAATTTGAACCCCTTTGAGAATTGTTGGTTAATTGCTTAAAGAATGAAGAAACGATTGAATTTGTGAATGCATGAATGAATTAATATATGAATGCATTAATATGTAAACCTTTGAGAACTGCAGCTAATGTGAATTTAGATAATACATATCACATTTTGTTAATTGCATGCAGTTTCGAATTAGTTCGATTTTTTTATTGTTCAGAACGCATAAGAAATGCTCGAAAAATGTATCTATCACAGAAAAGAAGATTAAAAATAATAACATTTCATTTGTAAATGAACATTAGTGAATGACATGCGATATAAGTGAGATGTTTGAGTTACAGTTGTCTGATAATTCTTTCTAAAATTAATTTATTTTTTATACATACACATAGTTTTCCTAATATATTGATATGAATTTGAACCCCAAAAAAAGCTTAAATTACTATATACATAATTTTCCTTATATATCCATAAAACCATTAGTGAATATGTAATATTTTAGATATATACATAAGAACACTTAGAATAGTCTGATAAATGTAAAATGACAAAAATATTCATAATTTTCCTTAAATATTAATTTGAAAAGAGCTTTTTGGCTAATTGTGGAAGTCACAGTGTCTGGATCTTGCTCTTTGGCCTTCACACAGACACAGCATGGGTCACCCCCGTGCCTCCCCCAGTGTTGGGCCCTGGCAGAAGCGGCCCCTGATGCCCCTGGCGAGGGTGAAGCTGGTATGAGGGCCGGCAGCTGCAGCATGCGTGCCTTTAATGAACAGAACGTGGTGTCAGCCATTAATATTCTGCCCAGCTCGCGGCTGGTCCCTCGCTCTCAGTGGAGGCCCCCTCCTTTATAAAGAGCTCCGCTTTCCCACCATTGTCAGGACCGCTGCTCCTGCGGCACGACTGGAGAGGGGGCAGGGTGGGAAACACCGATGCAGACCAGACACCAGCAGATGCCAAAGACACGAGACGGTTATGCAGATCGCAGAGCCTTTGTGTGTGTGTGTGTGTGTGTGTGTGTGTACAGGGGTGTGTATGTTTACAGACGGAGGGTGTTCGCCACCTGATCATCTTAATTAGTTTGCATGTAGTTAATACGAGTCTCAGTCTGAGTGGGATGCAGATGTAAATGGGCCGAGTGTGTTCCAGAATTGAAGGCTATTTTGTTCTCTATTGTTTCTTGAGAACAAATGCACAAATTTAGCTGTTAAATAAAAATATTTTTATTATATGTATATATATAATATCAGTACAATTTTGTTTTTCAGCAAGGATGCATTAAACTGATCAAAAGTGACAGTAAAGACATTTATAATGTAACTAAACTTGAACATTTTAAACTGCGATATTAAAAAGAAATGTTTAAAAAAAAATTACATTCTAAAATAGAAAAATAGAAAACAGGGTATAATAGAATGAAATAGAAATAGAAAGCAGAAAACAGTTACATTTAAATAAATATTTTATAATATTACTGGTTTTGTGGTATTTTTTATAAAATGAATACTTCACGGTGAGCATAATAGACATATATTAAAAAAACCTTTAAACTGTATAATATAATATAAAATATAATTTTGAACTGTATAATATAATATAATATAATATAATATAATATAATATAATATAATATAATATATAATGTAAAATTTTGAACTGTATAATATAATATAATATAATGTAACATTTTGAACTGTATATTATAATATAATATAATATAATATAATATAATATAATATAATATAATATAATATAATATAATGTAAATATTTGAACTCTATAAAAATTTAATATAAAATAATATAAAATGCATATATTGCTTTAAAATGTTTTTTTTTTAACCAGATTTAAAATATATGAAAATCATTATAGCAAAATGTCAAACGAAGTGACATTATTTATTTGAAAGAAACTACACAAATACACTTTTTTCAAGCACGTATATGATAAAATGACCAATTGCAATGAAATTCATATATTTTGAAGTGCAAAGGTGTCCAAATACTTTTCGGGGCCGCTAAATATCATATTAAACAGGGACCAGACAACATAAGTGATTTACAGAGCCAGTGCATCTGCAGTAATGTACTTCATTTACTTATTGCTGTTGAAATCAATTGAGAAATGTCCTGAGGTGTCTACTGTTTCAGATACAGTACAGAACGACTCTTGATGAAATGAATAGACCTCTGGGTCACGTACAAGGCTGCATGGCTTGGTGATTTGCATCGCGCTGTGATGAAGGTCATATGACATCAGAGGCACTGTGAGCTCCGCAGAGAACAGAAACCATCAAACAACAACCCCACCATCAGATACACAGAGAGAAAATCATCATGCTGATAATATGCCGTTACAGCGATAAAGACTTGAAAATAAAACAGAAAGGAAGGAAAACAGGGAAGACTGATAGATTCAGACGAGATTGATAGATTCAGAGATGGAGGGAAGGAGTGTGGACACGTGATGAGGAGACATGTTTTAGTTCCTCTGATGGCTCACGGGGCACAGTCACTTCCTCTGTGCTAATTACAAAAATTAAAATATATCAGAACTGCATTTGCGGAAGACATCTCAGACATATTAGGTGTTGATAGCACTGTACTCTACTGAAACTACTGATACTATGTTTAACATTTACATTGGGAATCGTAATATTGTGAAATAAATTACAATTGAAATGAATAGTTTCAATCTCAAAATGACATTTTCAGTGATATAAAGCTGAATTTTCAGCAGCATTATCACATGATCCTTCAGAAATCATTCTGATACGATCCTACGCTGCTTTAGATGCAGTTGAAAAAGTCGAGCATTTCTAATGAACAGTCTTCTCCTGAGATTGATTCGAATGGTCAGGTTCAACTTAAAATAGCAATAATTATAATACTAGTAATGATTGGTATAATAAGTTCTTCTGACCTAATTAAAACCCAGCAGGAAGATATTATTAAAGCGTTAACCCTTGTTTAAGCACAGTGTGTCATAGTATGTGAAAAGGAATATGAGATATGTAAAAATATGGTTTATACGGATATCAGTAAATAGCAAAATGCTTTTAAAGCTGTGGTACAGTGGACTGTTTGATATATCTGTCCTGTGTCCAATTTCATAAAAAAAAAAAAAAAAAAAAAAAAAATATATATATATATATATATATATATGTTTTTTTCTAATCAAAATAATTTTAGATTTTAAATTTTTTTTTTATGTCAATCTGGAATTCACGAAAACTTTGTCTTTGAACAGAGTTTTGCTTGTATTCAGTCTGTGATATTCCATCAGAAAATGACTGGTTGACTGTAGGAAATCATGCATGCTTTTTGATTGTGTGCTGGATGATTAAATCCAGTGAGATTAAATCAAGATCATGTCGGCTGTGTATATAGGTCAACAGCCATGAGCAATCTGCTGTCTTTATATATCTTTGACTGTGTGCGAGTCGCACTCTATCAAGTATCTGCTCCTAAACAGTAACAAGACATGCTGTTAAACTCCTAAAACCAGAAACTATAAGTGCTAAAGTTACTAATCATCTAGGAGTAAACAATATCCATCATCTGTCATCCTAAATGACAGTAAATGTAGGTCAAGGCCAAGAACTAATCTATCAAGAAGCCCGGATCTCTTTTTTAGAGGGGAAACCCTGTAGACGAGCATCGGGACAGAAACACTTGACCTGATTTTGGAGTCGGACTTGGTTCCGTTGTCTGATTTCTTCTTGGGACAAAGTCAAAGCATCATTTTCAGAAGTCTGTTGGTTTGTTTATGATTTAATGGCTGGAAATATGCATTACTGCACGAGCCGATTAAATTAGCCGAGTGCTGAAAAGGATGTTTATAGTTTATTTATTAGGGCTGCTCATTAGCTGATGCAAAGCGCCTGTAACCCTCGAGGCCCGTGAGTTTATCTGAGCCTCTGTGGTGAGACGCAGGAAAGAACTGAGGAAGAGAAAAGCAGACGCTCCTCAAACATGAGTTTATGTAGGACTTGAAATGATAGTTCTCCCAAAAATCCTTCATTCTCCCTGTCACCATTTGCTCATCTCCATGTCGTTCCAAACCTGACTTTATTATTTTTTTACTCTGTGGAACACAAAATACAATCTGTTTTTGACTTATGAAAGGCAAGAAGCACAAAAACAACTTTTTTTTTTATTTTAAATTTTTTTTTTTTGAATATCTTATTTTGTGGACAAAATGAGAAAGTAAAATAAAATAAAAATTCATTATAAGGCAAAACATTTTTTTTATTTTATTTATTAATTTTGGGCTATTTTGCTTCCATAAAATTTTATTTCCGAATAGTGGAAAGAAAACAAGTATTTTTTTATTTATCTATTTGCCAGAAATAGTAGCACTTAATCTTTCTTTTTTAATATATATATATATATTTTTTTTTTATTATTCATCTGATTTATGTGAAATCTAAAAACGGTACTGGCTGTTGACAGTTGACGAGTGATTAAAATAAAAAAATCCAAAACCTTTACTACGTAAACAAAATAAGCGAAGAATTTTGAACCTGTGTTCAGAAGCCAGTTTCTAAAACAATTCTAAAATTAAAAAAGCAACTGTGACCTTTTTTTTTAAACTCACAATTAATATTTTTTCTTGCAATTTTGAGATTATACTTCACAATTCTGACTTTTCTTCTGACAATTCTTTTCAAAAACTTGAAATTGCTAGAAAAAGTCAGAATTCTCATTCTCATTATATCTCTCAATTCTGTTTTTTTTTTTCTTAGAATTGCAAAGAATTGAAAGAATTATGAGATTAAAAGTCACTTTACAATTACTTTATTTATTTATTTATTGTATCCTATATGTTGGAAACAGGTATCAACAGATTTTTTTTTATTTTATAATTACATACTGCCTCATTTGCATTTCAGAAAACCAGTAGGCTAATACAAAATGTTATAGCACACCGTCATGAATTAACTGGGGAAGTATTCACCTAATTTCACCCACTTCTGATTTTATGACCGGTGGAACAAACAGTCATTGAAGTCAAGTTCAAGTTCACATGTGTCTAGACCGTCTCGTTCCATACTTTCTTCACACGGGGGGTCTGTTTGCCCTTTGACCCATGCGTAAGTTGCTATGGAAGGGCAGCGAGAGGGTTCAGTAATGTTCCCGTGAAAAGGCCGTGCTGTCAGGGCTGTCTAGTGACGTCCCCCCTTTCCCCGCCTCTCTCCGCAGCTGGGCACGGTCCCGGAGCCTGGGAATCTTCAGGATAAGACCTGGTCCACCCCCCATTGAGACCCAGTCTAGCCGTCCCCTCACCCCACCATCTGCACACGGCCGGTCTCAAGTTCAAATCTAATGCACATATGATGCACAATACAGAGGTGCAAAGGTTTGGTTGTGATTGCAGTAATGCATGTGTGTTTTTATGCACTGTTCAGTAAATATAAACGGAGATCTGCCAGGACTGTCGTCTTGTAATTGGTTGGCGATGCTGAAGGTGTGTGGTGTGTTTGGAGTCGGAAAGAGAATTACAGTATGTAAGAATGTGTGTGTGTGTGTGTGTGTGTGTTGTCAGGCAGCAGGAGGGTATAATAAAAGGAGTCATTTGCATAAGCTGCATGGAGCCCGAAGAGGGTGTTCGGAGGAAAACAAGAAGAATGAAAAAAAGGACAAATCCTACGTTGTGCGGCCAGGGAGAGAAAGCGAGGGCTATAGGGGAGAGGGTGGAAATGAACAGAGAAAGACTTGAAGCTGCTCCCCTGTGGTAATGAAAGGCATCAGGAACCTCAATGCATAATATTTGAACACTGTGACAGAGCGCTTACACTGTTTACAAAGGCCTATTGAGGAAGAGAGAAAGAGATTGATTACGGATCGTTTATTTTGCTTTTGATGAGCGTGGAACATGGGAAAATATTAAAATCGTATCATCGTGGCTCTGCGGCCTCTGTGTGAAGCTGTATTGTGATTTGGGTTTCGAGCGGCAGGTACAACGGCACGTTTTATTCTGATCGTTTGCCCACACAGTGTCTGTGCAATTAAAAAATCACTGTTTTAGGAAGCAGGTCTTTTTAGATTGTAAGTTAATGCACCTTTGGTAAGCATTGATCTGTTTCTCTTTTACAGATGTGGACTGAACTCGGTGGATTTGACTGACTATGCATCCAGAGAGAACAATGGGAGCCTCAAGCACCTGGAATATTAAGAGGAACATAAAATCATAATAATGATGATGATGATGTGTGTATGTATGAGAGCCAGAAAATAATTGCACTGTACTGTATTATACAGTATTTTCATTAGTCATTAGTATCATTTTAATACATTTCTTTACACTTAAAGGTATTCAAATCTTTCTAAACCTGTCATTTTTTTTCTTTTTTTATAAATATATATATTTTTTTGCTTCCCTGATAACTGTTAAAAATGAAAAATATAATGTGCATTTACATATATATATTGTTTTGTATTTTTACAGGCAGACTATGGGCCTATTTCCTTTGTTTATTTCCTGATATTATAATGTCACTTAATTTAATTTAAAAATAAAATATTTCTACTGTAGGCTATAGTGTATTGTATGGATGAATAAAAAATGTGATACAAAAATGAATGATATGAAGCAGCTTTGCATTTGCATTTTCTTGACGTCAGATTGCGTCACACCTGTCAAACGATTGAAGAGTTAATTACTGTGAGTTAATTTACTTCATTTGTAGGCTACATAAACACTTGTATATTGTTGAGAACTATGAAAATCAGATTTCAACGGGCAGCGAGAGTTATGAAAAGGTCTGTGGTTTAGTAACAAAGTTTTGAGTAAAATATTTTAATAAGAACCCTTAACATATAATAAATTAGTTTAGCACGATTTATGTCTAATCCAAAAATTAAAATAATTAGGTAACGTTATAGGCTACATTGTTTAGAAATAGAAAAACAAACCCTGCAAAAATGTTCATGTAATTTGTCGTGAAAACGCCGCCATAATAATTGTAATTAGATAGCTGTGTTATTTAATTTAATTTATTATAATTTTTTTTTATCATGAAATCAAATTTCATACCCACATATACTAGGCTAGTGTGTGTATAATTTTCCACTCGTTCAAGGCTGTATCAGTTTCTCTTATTCCTCCTGCATTTATGCAAATGACTGTGAGAATTTCTCTATCAGTGACCTCTGTGCCAGCTAGAATTAAGTGTTAATTAGTCAATGAATATAGGAGATATGACAACCAGACGCTAAAACGTGCCAGGAATCCCTCACGCGAATTCACTAATCCTACTATGGCGAAGGATATCCGATTAATATTCATAAACTAAGCCTTCGCCATTGGACGTATATCGAGCTACGTCAGCATGACCTACTTAATATTCAAAACACAAACGTTCCCCATTGGAAGGTTCCAAATCAACGTCAGCGAGATCATATAAATATTCAAGACGTAAGCTTTCACCATTGGAAGTTGCACCAAGACACGTCAGATGGTCACTTAATATTCAAGGAAAAAGGTTTCGACATAGTAAGATTCGCAAATTCTCGTCAAGGAAAGGGTTTTCGTAACAGACACTATAAAGTAAGCTGTGCATATGTGTACAACTGTGGAAACGGAGAAGAAAAATCAGCATAAGGAAACATAATTAGGTGCCTTTACATACAAGGAGCACAAACGCCTATACAATATTTTACTAATTATTTAAAAGAAAACAGCTTGTGATTGAATTGTGCCTCAAACTAGACAAAACATAAAGTAGATTCACATTGACTAACAATATTTCAGATTATTAAAGATTTGAAGATTATCGATTCTATTAGATCTACACTGGGAGAAATCGTTTGTTAAAATAAGAACTATCACACTTTTCAAACATTTAAGATGATTTTCAACCATAGACAAATGGGAAATGGTTAAAAGAATCCTATTATTATGAAATATAATAGGTATAAAATTACAATTTATACCTTTAAATAAATAAATATTTTACTAATAGCGGTTGTATAATGAATTTGGAAATTCAATTTTTTTAAGCATTTAATTTGATATGTTGTAATTTTACCTGCAATTTTATATATGAAACCCCTCAAAATATAACATATATATATATATATATATATATATATATATATATATATATATATATATATATATATATATATATATATATATATATACAGAAACACCCACAAAAGGTGCATTTTGGTTCTTTACCGGTAATGACCTTGACTCTTTTAGAGCAGACCAATAAATGGACACTTGATGGAGTCCAGATGAATGAATATCAGATGGACAGGGACTGGCTCGCTCCCTCGGGGATAATAAACTGGACAAAAATGACAGAGGTCAGAGTTCAGAATGACAGGTCAAGAACTGCTAATTGAGAGGTGATTTCCTTTTTCTCCCTAGTGACCACTGAGAGCGGATGACACCGAGGTCCCTAAAACCTCAGCACAGTAATGAACACATGACCATTCATAAACACTAAGAGCTAACGGCTGAGAAAATATGAGAATTAATAAATTAATTTTACTTAATTTAAAATGATTTAATTCTCAGTTCTCAACACTACAGACATTTGATTTAAGACAATGTTTCTTTCTCTTTTTTTTCTTTCTTTTGAACTTTTACTATTTTTTTTAAATCACTTTACGAAAACCAGTGTTCTAGTTAGATAGACAGATTTTCTTTCATTTGGCAGGATTTCTGTCTCTTCATGAGGATATATGTATATTGCACGTTAGCATACCAATAGAGCCGGAGCCTGTGAACCCCCCTGACCCTTTGACCTCTCCCCCCGAACATGAATAGCATCACTCAAGGCCTGGACAGGCTTTTCAGCCGGCCTGAGTCGTGCCTAAGCTCTTAAACATGATGATTTAATGTATCCTCAGCCCCCCGGGTAGCTTTTGCAGGGACTAACAGAAGTTTGTTTAAGAAACAAACCCCCTCTGAAGACATGCCTCCCCATCTAACGCTCTCTCTCAGTTACACACAGGCAAACGTCCCTCCCCTCCTGTTATTCAGGCTCCACACTTGGCAAAATTAAGGGTCTGATCTAACAAGGGCTCTTTCATCTGCTGAGAAAAGCAGTTTCTGTTCAACTGGCTTCTGTAGGACAATGCTGGCAAAGAAAAGAAAGAACATCTACAGTACTTGTCCGGAACTGAACCCATAATAATCTACACATTAAATCACTGGAGAAGATGTGAGAGAATCATGTTAATGACGTATATTAAATAGATTTGTTCATTATCAACAAATATAAAGAGATGCTTTACCGTGTTGTCCGGAATTTATTATATTTATTGCCATTTTTACCTCATCTCTGTTCCTTGTTGCTTCGTTCCAATGAATATTATAAACACATATGCTAATGTTTTTATTGTTAAAAACAAATACAATAGCTAAATCAATCTTACATAAATAGGAACAATGAGTTTCATTTTAAATTTCAGTTTAGGTTTATAAACCGCAATAGGTTCAGCTTCTGTTGTTTGATGATAAAATTACATCATTTATTCAGTTACTATGTTATATTATGTTACATTATAAAAAAGTTAAGTTACAAATAATTAAGAAATAAGTGTAGTCTCTTTCTGTAAGATGTTTATTTTCTATGACGATAGCGCCCTCATGTGACAATATTAAGAAGACGTGTTGGACACTTGACTTCGACAAAAGTTCATCGACAAACATTGTCAGAGAGTCTGGGTAAGGTCATTTAGTAAGGATATTTTCATATACTGTCATGTTTCTCTTTTTAGTGAGATTACATTTAGATTAGATTTAGTGCATTACATTTAAATAAATAATATGCTATATCGAAGTCCAGAAGTAACATTAGATCTGTAATCGCAATATGATTCATTGGTATTAGGAGGCTGTTTTCGTGCAGTAAAATGTTATTTGTAAGTTATGAGTGTAACCTACGTCTTTTAACCATATTAACAAGAAAACGTTACACAAATGGAAAATAACGACCCCGGCAGGACTCGAACCTGCAATCTTCTGATCCGAAGTCAGACGCCTTATCCATTAGGCCACGAGGCCGCCGCTGGCAAATATAGAAAATATGCCGTCATATCTTTACAAAATCACCAACAAAGACATCATGTTTACTCAGACCTGCGACTGTAAGAAAGATTATGCTTTATCTGTAAATAAAGGAAAATCCTCTGAGTACATAAAAAGTATGTAGAGAAGCGAAACTGTAATTACCACTCATGAATATTAAATAAGTAATGCTGACGATGAACCACTTAACGTTAACGTTACATCTAACGTTACTACCAAGCTAGAGCTGAACAACATAGCGAGGATGAGCGGAGGAATTCGCGGATTTGTATTACTTTATTTAAACAATTTATCAAATATTTTTCAATTCAGCAACTATCTAAAATTATTTAGGTGCACTGCAAACTATTCTACGCCATTGATGGAAATTTCACATAGACGGCGTTATCACGCGGTACCAAAACACTGGGTGTCGCTGTGAGGCAAGTTGATATTCAGAACAGGATTTCTTCGGACTGAGCTGTAGTTAGGATACATGTGTAGTGTATCCGAATGTGTCTGTTTTTGGTCAAATGCTGTAGTTAAGAATAAAATGTTGCCTGTAATATAACGAAATCGATTTGTAACTGCACTAGGCATTTACACTAAGGCAGCGTCATATGTATGCAGCGGTGGTTAATCAGGTATATTTCATTATTTTTCTCAATTCATAATACTGTGTGACAGATATGAGCTGATGAATTCTCAGAGTTGATAATATTGGAAATATGCTTGATCAAAAGATTGTTCTCATATGCATGCCATCACTAAATAAAAGCGAACTTCTCATTGTAGCCCTACCTATGTACTTTTAGCTCTGGAACCATATATGAAATATTCTATTTTATATGGTAAATACTTTATTTAATAATGTTTTATATATAATAAAATGTCAAAATACTGTATATTTATATTATAAATATTTAAATTGCATTTGAATACATAAAATGTGATTGAGTATTGTAAAAATACAATTTTGAATGAAGTGCATTGCCAGTCTTGACATGAATAGACGTGGTCTTTGAGATGCATCTCTGGCTCTTATGTTTATTTTTCCTTTACCTTGTTTTTCTAAGTGTGTGATTATGTTTCATCCAAGGCTCTAATATGATGCTCCGTCTGATATCATGTCACCGGTGGCAGACCTTCATACGCACTGGGGTTTGGGTAAGATGGTGCTCTACCTCTGTGAAACCCAAATCCCAGCAGGGCTCAGATCAAACCCGCCTGAACCCCCTCCACATCCAGATGCTCTCCAGGAACCTGCAGGAGCAGATATTTCGGGGTCAGACGCAGGAGTACACAGACGAGGATGTTGAACGCAGTATAAGACACTTACAGCAGCATAAACTCTGGGGGAAAGAAGCAGACCTGTTACCAGACGTAGAACTCAAGCTACCTCAAATGTACGGCAAGGACATCGACGAACACTTCCGATTACTTGCCCAAAAGCAGAGCCTTCCTTACCTAGATGCGGCCAGTCAGCTTCAGAGAGCAAGACTTCCCATGATGCCCAAGGAGTGGGCTTGGGGAGTGGGCTGGACTCGGTACGGGCCGGGCGGGGAGCGCCAAAGTGTGAATTTCCCAGAGGAGAGAGCTATCGTGTTTGACGTGGAAGTCTGCATGGAGGAAGGACACTGTCCTACTTTGGCCGTGGCGGTTTCCCCAAATGCCTGGTGAGGTTTACTGATCATATATTCGCCAGGGATTTTACCAGCGATTCTAGACAAACTTGGTGTATTTGGTGTTGCAGGTACTCGTGGTGCAGTAAGAGGCTCATAGAGGACCGATACACCTGGTCTAGTGATCTGACGCTGTCCGATCTCATCCCTCTGGAGACCCCAGAGAACTCCAGCCAGCCACGGGGCGCTGTATGGCAGGAGAGGCTCGTGGTGGGACACAACGTCAGCTTTGATCGGGCGCACATTAAAGAACAGTACTTACTGAAAGTGAGATTCATTTTAGACTATTTTGAGATTGATTTCAAATATAGCTTTTTTTAGTTGATTCTGAGGGCGTAACGATATTGAAATTCTACATTTATTTGGTCTTAAAACAGAGAAATCTAAAATTCGAATCATTTTAAAAGCTAAAAGCAAATGTTGGCGTCAGAATATTATAATTTATAGCAGGCGTTCCCAAATGGGGGTTTATGAAGGAACTGCAAGGGGTTCATGAGTTGAAAAGGTAATGATTAAAGGGACAATAAGTAACTTTTTAGGTATTTTATTATCTAAAATCAATATTTTTATTCATAAATATGCCCTCAATGGTGTACAAATACCTATGCCAATGTTTAAACTAATCCTCGTAAATGAAGAATGTATTATCTTTATATACATGGGACGGGTAGGTCGACGGAGGCTTCTATGTAGTTCCGCCATCTTGCAAAACTATAATAGCTGAGAGGGACAAAAAGTACTAAGCCAACGCGTTTCCACAGCGCGTTTTCGGTCAGAGCCAGAAACGCAGGTGCAGAGCAGTGAGAGGCGCTTGAAACTGCACCGGCAAGTTTAAAAGTCTGGATTGCATTCTTATTATGGACCATACATATGCCGCGCCACAGGAGAAGAAAACATCGTCGCCAAAACAGTCAAAAATAGAACGTAAAAGGAAACGTGACCGTAGATTACAGAAAACAAGAGTTAATGTCGGGGAAGCTTTTTCTAGGTGGAAAGAGCTAATGCTTGATAAAGATTTCAAAAGAGACGCTGAAGTGGCCAGTTTTCTTCTCGACAGGTAAGTCAGTGTTACAGTCTATATTATAATATTTTTTTTATATCTAACAATGCATATAATTCAGAAAATATAACGAATAAATTAGACATAACTACTAATTACAATATTTCATGTTTTCCACAGTCAGTAATTCATACTGTAACATTCGTTTGTTATTTGTCATGTTGCAGTTTGTTTGAAATAACACACCTGTTCACTTGAAGGAAAACTCGACGAAGTGCTATTAGAATACATCCTGTCAAAGCTTTTTGGTACATATCGCCTACCGTAGATGCAATGCGCATTTGAAAAAGCGAGGCGCTGGAGAGCAAAATTAGTTTGAATGCAAAATACAATTTCACCACTAGATGGGAGTAATTCCTACTCAGTGTCCCTTTAAGTTAATCAAATATAGAATAATTTTAAAATAAAAACTAAATAAAACACTTGAAATATTTTATTTGGTTAACTGCATGTTATATGACCTTTAACCAGCATCAGAAAACTGTAAAAGGGTAATTTTTTAATATTGCCTTAATATCTCATGAGATACTTTACAGGAAATATTTTCTGTTAAATGGACTGACAAAAAGGTTTGGGAAACCCTGCAGTGTTATTACCGTAAACTTAAAAATGTTGTCTTGACAAGTGACTAAATTAAAACAAGTCTGAAAAACGAAAACTGAAATAAAATAAAGTGAAAATTGAAACTATTAAAATCATTTCTGTGTTAGTTAAAATGTATTTATTTAATTAAAATATCTTAAATAAAAAAATAAAAAATAAAATATTGAAAGGAAATCTTAAACTTAGAATTGTTGTCTTAAAAAATTAACTGAAATAAAATTAGTGCAAGTTAAAGTGCTGAAATAACTACTTATAAAATAGAAGTGTTTGAAAAAAAAAAAAAACTAACAATAAAAGCTCATAACAAAACTACAAAAAATGAACCAAAATTAAATCAAAACAAAAAATATAAAAATAAACGCTAATTTAAAATAGTGATATTATTAAATAAATTAAGGGATTTGCTGAAGATTACTTGGGGTAAAATAGTGTTATTAAAATATTAGTGTGTTTAAAAAAAACAATCCAGTATTAACTGATAATAAACAATTACAGTTAAATAGAAATCTCTAATATTGGGCAAAAAAACAGTATGAAATACCAGTATGAAACCCTGTATATCATGCATGTGCTTTTTGGTTGGTCTGTGCAGGGCTCCAAAATGCGCTTCCTGGACACAATGAGTCTCCACATGGCAATCTCAGGTCTGACGGGATTCCAGCGCTCACTCTGGATGGCCAGCAAGTACGGCAAGAGAAGAGGGCTACAGGAAGTGAAGGAGCACATGAAGCGCCTCGGCCGAAGATCTGAGGGCCCGAAGGTTCATACAAACCTCACAACGTCTGTCAGCTCAGCCTTAATAGTTCACAATATGACCAACCTGTAACAAATTGTGTGTATTTTCTCATGCAGATTGGCTCATGGGAATGGGTTGATATTAGCAGTATTAATAACCTCGCTGATGTTCATGCTCTCTACGTGGGAGGAGAACCGTTGAGTAAAGAACCTAGGGACCTGTTCGTGAAGGGCAGCATGGCAGACATTAGGACACATTTTCAGGTAAACATCTAAAAGAAAGTTCACGCAATTCTTTCTTGAAAATGTACTCGCCCTCAGGCCATCCGAGATGAAGATGAGTTCGTTTTGGAGAGATGTAGCATTACATCTCTTCATAAGATGAGTGGTGTGGATTATTTTGATGTACCGTATTTTCCAGACTATTAGTCGCACTTTTTTCATAGTTTGGCTGGTCCTGTGACTTATAGTCAGGTGCGACTTATCAAAATTAATTTGACATGAACCAAGAGAAATGAACTAAGAGAAAACATTACCGTCTCCAGCCATGAGAGGGCGCTCTATGCTGCTCAGTGCTCCTGTAGTCTACACTGAAAACATAGAGCGCCCTCTAGTGGCAGTAGATGGTAATGTTTTCTCTTGGTTCTTGGTTCTAAATAAATGTGATTTATAGTCCAGTGCGACTTATATACGTTTTTTTCCTCGTCATGACGTATTTTTGGACTGATGCGACTTATACACAGGTGCGACTTATAGTCCGAAAAAACGGTATTTATCAGCTGTTTGGACTCTTATTCTGACGGCACCCATTCACTGCAGAGCATCCATCGATGGATGAGCAAGTGATGGAATGCTACATTTCTCCAAAAGTGTTCTGAATATAGAAACATCTACATCTTTCATTTTTATAATTCAACTATTGCTTTAAATGTCTATGCTGTACCTTTTTATAAATAGATGCAAGTACAAATAAAGGAAGTGTGTTTTAGGGTATTCTGAAGTTACTTGTTTTCTCTAACAGGAGCTGATGCAGTACTGTGCTCTTGATGTTTTGGCCACACACGAGGTGTTCATTCAACAGTTGCCTCTTTTTATGGAACGGTATGCCACTTAATTTACATAAACCCACCACCAGCTACACTATGGCATATTCTTGTTAAATGACCTGTCGTCTGTACTTTTCTAGGTGTCCTCACCCAGTGACACTTGCAGGTATGCTAGAAATGGGCGTATGCTACCTGCCGGTCAATCAGAACTGGAAGCGGTACTTGGAAGATGCCCAGACCACTTATGAAGAGCTGCAGAGAGAGATGAAGAAATCATTGATGATTCTGGCTGACGATGCCTGTCAGTTACTGGAGGATGAGCGGTAAACATGCACTAAGCTTGTTTCATTCATAATAACTGAAAGGAGTCCCTGAAGGACATGTATCCAGTTTTAAAGAGCATACAGTTACTGGCCTGGTGTTAAAATATTTTGGTATTATTGGTACGCTCTGCTCTGCAGGTACAAAGATGATCCATGGCTGTGGGACTTGGATTGGGACGTTCAGGACTTCAAGCTAAAGAAAATACCTGTAAGCAAGAAGAAAGCCAAACAAGAGGCTGAGGCAACAGCAGCAGCAAAAGAAAATGTCCCCGAAGACTGGAACGAGGGTAGGTGTTTTTTTATTTTATTCAGTAGGGTGGTTCATGGTTGAGTTACAGTATCTTGTTTGAAACCGTTCAGACAGTTAACATTCTTTAAGTACACTACCGTTTGGATTTTATAAAAAAAGTCTCACCAAGACTGCAAAAGTAGAGCGAAATAGTAGTATTCTTACAGTTTAAAATAAGTTTCTCTTCTAATACAGTTCAAATTGTGAGTTATTCCTGTGATGGCAAAGCTGAATTATCAACAGGCTTTACTTTAGTCTTTAGTGTCGCATGATCCTTCAGAAATCATTTGAATATATTGATTTGGTGCTCAAGAAATTTTTTTTTTAAATATAAATACACATTTTACACTTTTTATAGCTTTGTCTTTACTGTGAATTTTTTTTTTTAAATCTTCAGGATTCCTAAATATCCGGTAATTTTAACAAAAAATACTGTAATCAAATGTTTATTATTATTATTTTGTCAATATTGTTAATATATGAAATATTATTATTCAAATATCATGTAAAATATTTAAAGAGAATTACTCTCTCTTTTAGGTATATTAAAGCTGCAGTATGTAACTTTTGTTAAAATATATTTTTTACATATTTGTTAAACCTGTCATTATGTCCTGACAGTAGAATATGAGACAGATAATCTGTGAAAAAATCAAGCTCCTCTGGCTCCTCCCAGTGGTCCTATTGCCATTTGCAGTTACGGACCGCTCCCGTTAAGAAACAACCAATCAGAGCTGCGGACCGTAACTTTGTTTGTGTTCAAAATGTAGAAAAATGTATATAATAAGCGAGTACACCATGAATCCATTTTCCAAACCGTGTTTTTAGCTTGTCCTGAATCACTAGGGTGCACCTATAATAAGTGTTTATATTCGGACTATTTTAGATTGCTTTAGGGGGCCCGCGACGGAGTAACCCAGTACCTTTGTGATTCTTCATAGACATAAACAGAGAGAAGTAGTTCAGGCTACAATGTCCTTCCGCAAGACGCAAGCAGTTCTGTTTATTAACCGCTAGAGCGTCAAAAGTTACCTACCGCAGCTTTAAAGGATAACAAGATTACTAACACTGTTTCAGACCCAGGTCCTCCTTCAGAAGAAGAGCAGGCTGGTCTACACCCCAGCAGAGAGCTTTTACAGAGACTAAAAGAGACCGTCAGCTACCTGCCAAAAAGGAGACAGCACTTACCGGCCCACCCCAGGTCAGTAGCGCCCCCTGTTATCCCATTTGAATAAAACGGCACACTGCATGAGCGCACATTGTAAATGTTGTTTATGCTCAGCTGGTATCGTAAGCTGTGTGTGAAGATGTCTGAGGACTGGTCTCCTGGAGCGAGTCTCATCAGTCTGCAGATGAGGGTCACGCCCAAGCTCATGGGCCTCACATGGGACGGCTATCCCCTGCACTACACCGAACAACACGGCTGGGGTTACCTGGTACCAGGCCGCAGAGATAACCTGGAGACCTCAGAGGACGGTGAAGGACCTGTATGTCCATACAGGTAAAATAAAGCAAAGATGTGTTCTTAAAGAGAAAATACAGTAGCTTGACAGCATCGTTCCTAAAAACTTGTCTTCCAGGGCAATCGAGAGCATCTATAAGGAATATTGTGAGCGCAAGGGAAAGGAACAGCCCCAGTATCCGGACAGCCCACCTTCTGATGACTTCATGTTGACGGACAGTGCCGTATGGCAGACGGTTAGAGCTTTGCTAATTTCTAAATAGGGTTTTAGGGTATGTTCCTACAAAGTGGTCTTTTTCATCCATGTCTGTGTGTTTTGTGCATGTGTGTAGGTTGAAGAAGTGAGTCGACTGGAAGTGTTTGATGATGAAGCACTGAGTACAGCAGGCCCATCCAAGAGGATCAAGGTTAGGTTGTGATTTTTGGTAATTTTTAACTGTTATTTATATATTTTCAACAGTATTCTTTACTGTTGTTTAATGTTTCTTTATTTATAAAAAAAAGTCCTATTTATAAATACAATTATTCTTATTATGTGCTATACTAAGTATTAAACCGCAATTAAATAGTGTAAAAAAAGTATTGTTATTAAATGGATAAATTAAATGGTAGTAAATTGATTTAATTCATTTACACTTTTAAAACTTTTTTTTTAACTTTATTTTTAAAATAAAGTTATTTGAAATATAATTAGTAATTAAATCGTATTCAGTTTTCGATTATTTTTAAAAAAAGACGTTAAATTTAATGCATTGCAAACACATATTTTGGTACTAATAGCTATATTTTCTCTTTAGAAAAAACAAAATTCATTCACTGAAAATGGAAACGGCGAGTGTCCGTATCACAATGGAAATGGACCATACGATGATGTCAACATCCCTGGATGCTGGTTCTTCAAACTGCCTCATAAGGTATTAGATTTGTCTTTATTGTACAGTGCATTCATTTAAGTTATAGACATCCATGACTCAAATGGTTTCAAATCACAGGATGGAAATGAGAACAATGTGGGAAGCCCATTCTCTAAAGACTTCCTGTCTAAAATGGAGGATGGTACGCTTCAGGCAGGACGACGGGGCACCAACGCCACACGAGCGCTTGAGATCAACAAGATGATGTCATTCTGGAGAAATGCCCAAAAACGCATCAGGTTTGAGAGCTGTTTTTAGATATGCTAGTCTTTTGAATGTATAGATGTTGATTTGATCCGAAATCTGTTATTTTGTCTGTCTTTGCAGCTCTCAAAAGGTGGTATGGCTCCGTAAGGCAGAACTGCCGCGCACTGTCAGACGGTTTGTTGATGACGTCCTCTATTGTGTCTTTATTTGAGTGAAATCATCAGAAGTGGTCTGACCTTCTCTTTGCTCCTTCATTAGACATGATGACTTTGATGAGGAAGGACAGTATGGTGCCATCTTACCACAGGTCATCACAGCTGGAACCGTCACTCGCAGAGCTGTAGAACCAACATGGCTGACTGCAAGCAATGCTCGGGTACGACAACTCCAGAGTGCAGTGCCTTTCGTAAAACACTGTGAATGGCAGTTCATAATTACTGGACTTAATTCATTACTGCCATTGTGTGTGTGTGTGTGTATAAATCTAGTATATTTTATTATTTACTATTTATTAGATATTTTTGTTTAATATATTTTATGGTTTTTATTTCATATAGTTTATCGTTATTACTGATTTAACTCTATATCATTCACGCCTATGGAAGCACATATCCGCCACATAAGAAAAAAGTTGACATGGTAAATCATCTAGAAATAATAAGGTACAGGGTATCATTATGAGACAGAATATCAAAGTTTTGACTTAAATAGAAATTATGACAGTTGAGTTTTTTTTCCACTTGACTATCTCATTTTTTTTTATTTTTTTTTTATCATAATTATGATGTAGTATCTCATACTTTCTACTTGTCAAACTTTCAACCATTATCACAAAATATTTTATGGCATAAATATGATGAAGTGTCTTTATTTCGGCTTTTTGTCAAAATTATCATGCAGTAGTATCCCAGTCTCTTCTTTGTGTCATATTCGTGACGTAGTATCTCATAATTCATTTGTCATGACTGTTTGTGTCCGTTATGATGTAGCATCTCATAATTGATACATTTTGTGATGATTATGACCGTATATCATTCCACTTTCTTTTTTAAAACTTTGTCATAATTGACCCTACGCCTTAGTTACAGTTACCATGTGAAAAAAGCCATGCTGCTCTCACGCCACACATCATGTTCTCACGCAGTGAAAAATACATATTGGAGCAAAGAGGAACAACAGGCAAGATTTTAGAGCAGGTTACTTTACCTAAGAAACAAAGTCTCAGCCTTCAAATTTGCTAATTTTTTTATTCAATTAAAACAATAAATAAATACCATGTTGTGACTCTTTAATATGTACAGATTGCTGTAGCATTTCGTGAACTGATCATCTATTCCACTTTACTAGTATTTTACTAGTACACTTTACTAGTAGTACAAAATAAACATAAATGAACATCAGAAGGAATCTTGTTTCAACTGCAGAAAGCCATCAATACACACCATTACCATTTCAAGTTCAAGTCCACCAAGATCGCTGGTCAATCAAACTCTCTACGAAAAGTCAATTCTAACTTTTTAACGTGAAATATGTTTTTTTTTTTTTTTTTTATCTTGTGTGGCAAAATTGGGTTACCATAATTCTGGCATGAAAGTGGCAATTGAATCTGAGGGTTTTGTGTGTGTTTGCAGAAAGATCGTGTAGGCAGTGAGCTGAAGGCCATGGTGCAGGTGCCTCCTGGGTATCACCTGGTGGGAGCAGATGTGGACTCTCAAGAGCTGTGGATCGCTGCCATACTGGGCGAAGCACAGTTTGCAGGAATGCATGGTATTCCAGATGCACTTTCCCAGTCATTAGATTAAAAGATGCTAATTCCTAAAATAATTTTGACTTGCATTTACATTTAGTCATTTAGCTGACACTTTTATCCAAAGCAATTTACAAATGAGGACGCCAGATCATATTTCTTATGAGGAGCAAACTACACTCTTTGATCATTGTTAATTTCTGATTTCCAGGATGCACAGCGTTTGGATGGATGACGCTCCAGGGAAAGAAAAGTCAGGGCACGGATCTGCACAGCCGTACCGCAGATGCTGTGGGCATTAGCCGTGAACACGCCAAGGTCTTCAACTATGGCAGGATTTATGGGGCTGGCCAGCCGTTTGCTGAGCGACTGCTAATGCAGTTCAATCACAGACTAAGCCAACAGGAAGCAGCTCGTAAAGCTCGCCAGATGTACGCACTTACCAAAGGACTGCGTAGGTAGGTAAAAAAATAATTCAATTATTTAATAATTTTTTAAATGTGTGTGTGTGTGTGTGTATATATATATATATATATATATATATATATAAAATTATGAAATGTAATTGTATTCTAATAAAATTATTGTATAAAAATTTGTGCTGTCAAACAATTAATCGCATCCAAAATAAAAGTTTTTGTTTACATAATGTATGTGTGTGTACTGTCCATATTTGTTATGTGTATATAAATACACACATATACATTATATATTTTGAAAATAGTTACATGTATATATGTATATTCTTATTTATATTATGTATAAATATTTAATATATAAACACAACATATTGTTTTACAAATATATACATGCATGTTTATTTATACACAGTACACACATGTATATTATTTAAACAAAAACCTTTGTTTGACAGCACTAATAAAAATATATAGTTTTATTACATTAAAGTATTACAAACATTGTTAAAAGTATAAAAAATATAACACAAAATTATGTTATTGTAATTAAGTTGAATAATTTAATGAATAATGAATAATTTAATACAATGAAAATGTATTTAAAAAGTGAATAAGACACATTAAATATTTAAACCGATTATTAAAATATAAACATTTATCAAAATATGAATATAAAATTATATATTGCAATTTTTGAAAAATATTATTTTATAATAAAATGTATGATTTATTGTGTTTCTTTAAATAAATAATTATATGCAGATATCAGCTGTCTGAGGAAGGGGAATGGTTGGTAAAGGAGTTGAATGTGGAGGTGGAAAGAGCCGAGGATGACAGCATCTCACTCCAGGATCTGCGTAAAATCTCCAAACTGGCATCTCAAAGGTCTGCTGACTACTGTGTAACACAAGCAGTTTTATGCTAAGTGTTGACAAATCTGTGTGTCAAACTTGTGTTTAATGCTTGAAGCACCACCAGAGGGAGAAAGAGGAAGTGGAATCTCACAGGGCGGCGTGTGTGGGCAGGCGGTACAGAATCAGAGATGTTCAATAAGCTGGAAAGTATCGCCCACTCTGAGGAACCAGCGACTCCAGTGCTTGGCTGCAGGATCTCCAGAGCTCTGGAACCTTCTGCTGTTCAGGACGAGGTGAGACAACACTTGAAATAACTTGTATTGGAAATAACTTGTATCTTCTTGTAGCATGTATACCTCTGCAACTGATGTTTGTAACTGCATGAAATAACTTGCTGAAATGATTTAATGAGACTTCTATTATGCTTTAGTTCATTACCAGCAGAATAAACTGGGTGGTTCAGAGTTCAGCGGTGGACTATCTTCATCTAATGCTGGTGGCCATGCGGTGGCTGTTTGAGGCACACGACATCGACGGGCGCTTCTGCATCAGTATTCACGATGAGGTGCGTTATCTGGTGACGAGTGAAGATCGCTACAGAGCTGCACTGGCCCTGCAGATTGCCAACCTGCTCACCAGGTGAAAGGCCAAACTTTGATTCGTTATTTTTGACATTACCCTGTGAAGTCCTTGCTTGAATATTTTTGTCCGTACTCAGGTGCATGTTCGCCTATAAACTGGGAATGATGGACTTGCCCCAGTCAGTGGCTTTCTTCAGTGCGGTGGACATCGATAAGTGCTTACGGAAAGAGGTGACTATGGACTGCGTGACTCCATCCAACCCCACCGGAGTGGAGCGGAGATACGGGTTAAGACAAGGTCAGTCTAAGCCTTAATTGTCACATTAAAGGAATAATTTACCTGAAAATGAAAATTAGCTGAAAATGTACTCACCTCCTGGCTAGTCAAGATGTAGATGATTTTGTTTCGTAATCAGATTTGAAGAAATGTAGCATTACATCACTTGCTCACCAGTGGATCCTCTGCAGTGAATGGGTGCCGTCAGAACGAGAGTCCATGATAAAAACATAGTAATCCACACGACTCCAGTCCATCAATTAATGTCTTGTACATTGCAAAGCTTGGTGTATTTAAGAAACAAATCTATCATTGTTTATTTTTACATAATTTCTTCTGGCTAAAATATACGAGTTTACTTTCCATATATTGCTTCAGAAGTGAGACCATTTAAAGTTAAAACGCCTTCATAGATTTGTTTCTTACAAACACGCAGCTTTTCGCTTCACAAGCATTGATTAATTGTGGATTATTGTGGCGTTTTTATCCGCTGTTTGGACTCTCGTTCTGACGGCACCCATTCACTGCAGGGCATCCATCGGTGAGCAAGTGATGGAATGCTACATTTCTCCAAATCTGAAAGAAACACCTACATCTTGGATGATCTGATGAAGATTGTGAGCAAATAATTTATGGGTAGACTCTTTTATAAAAAAAAAAAAAGAAAAGAAAAAAAAAAGAATAAAATTCACCAGATCATATGTGGACATTTTTTATTAAGATAATAGCAGCATTTTGTGAACACAAACTCATTAACACACTATAAATTCAAATAAAACGAACGACTACAATGAATTAATTAAACCGGAGTTGGATTCTTTTTATATCAGAAAGCAACTTGATCCTGTTTTTATATATCAACAGGTGAGGCGTTGGACATTTATCAGATTATAGAGATCACCAAAGCATCGTTCGCCAAAGGAAAACAGCAAGCTACAAGGATATAATATATGTGACATGAAAAGAATCAACACGGGCGATGCAGTCTCTCTCAGCACACAAATGACCACCCCTAGTGTGAACGCAATGTTGAAATGAATGAACAGGGTAGTAAAAAGTGCAAAAGGAGGACAAGAAGCTCTTTTTTTCACTGTTTCCTCCTCTTTTTCTTTGGTGCTTGATTTTCCTCTGAAACTTGAGATTCTTCAGCCTAAAGGAAAGAAAATAAAAGACACCACTGAAGATGAAAAGCCCAAACCCACAGCACTGTCTGAGTATGAACATGTTTGAACAAAGACGCACCTGTTGGCTTTGATCCTGCTGCTGTTCCTGTTCCTGCAGTGCAGCGTCCAGTGTGGCCGCATTGATTCGGAAGTCTCTGGAAGTGCTCTGTTTCATGTACTGCATCAGATTGACCTGTTTGAAAACATTCAGAGGTGCCTTCATTCTTCAGAGGTTTTGGTAACACTTGTTGTTGAATAGGAGACTTGGATCCTCTGAGAAAATACCTTGGATTTCTTGGAGAGAAGAATGAGAAACTTCTCATACTGTTCAATGTTGAAAATGAGATTTGGGATGGCTTTAGTCTCACGCAGGACTTTAGCCTAGAAAAGATATCACATCAGATGCACAAAGTATTTTCAAGACTTGCATTTTTTTAGTCTCAGGGAATGAATCGTAATAGTTCCTACTGAAGCAGCCGCTACTGCGTCATCTTCTTTTTTCTTCTTCTTCAACTTTTCCGGGCCTCCTGCCATCAGCTCTCCACTCTACAAAGGAATATGGTTTGATAATGCGTCAAAGACAGTGTGGTGAAGGTTGAAAAACATCAAAAAGAGGATCATTTACGTACACACCTGTACATACGTGATGAAACAGTAACACTGAGGAGTGAGATGAGAGCCTGACAGCTTCACCTGGACACGAGAGAAGTTATTTTAGTGGCATTTCAGTTAAATGTGGATCTACAGAAAACAAGCCTTGAATATTTTTAACTAGGTTTTTACTGTTTTAGGTTAAATATAACCCCATTTGGCAATAATGGCTGTTTGGTTCCTCAGTTAGAAAACAGTTAAAAGTTTTGTTTTTATATACAAATAAAAGCCATTAATGTTGAGTTGTATATTAAATTTTACATCCTTGCAACACCACTACGCTACCTTTTAAAAGTTTTTGGTCAAATGTCCGCCTTTTTTTATGCATTTATTTGATCAAAACTACTGTAAAAACTGTAATACTGTGAAATAAGAGCTGTTTTCTATTGAAATATATTTTAAAATACAATACTGACACAACTGAATTGTCACATGATCCTTCAGAAATCATTCTGATATGCTGATTTAGTGCAGAGGAAACATTTTATTTTATCTCAGTAGAAATTAGTTTCAGTAGTATAATCCACTGAAAGATCAGACTTTATAGACACATTATCACACATGTTAAAGTTTAACATAAAAAAAAATCATTTCTTTTCTTGCCCCTCTCTATACTGTAAATATTTCGAAAAATCTTACCAGTTTCTCCAAACGTGCAGGTAGCTGGCCAGGTTGGGTCGCACACAGCTGAATATACTGCAAAATAAAAAAAGAAGTGCTTTTAACGACGATTTTGTGTACAGATCCCCCAAACCATGACAGAGCAAACTGAGATTTCTGAATTGGCGATTTATAGATCACATAAATCAGAAGGAGGCTCACGTATTTGGTAAGTGTAGTCAGGATGCTGTAGGTTCGACTGAGCTCTCTCATTAGTGTGTCTGTGCAGGGTCCCGTGGGCAGGGCGGTCTGAACCAGCTCGTGTAGAGCTGTTAGCAGCGTGCCTAACTGAATCGTGACAGCCTTCTCAATCGGGTCCTGCTGGCCCAGTGGCTGCTGGGTGTTTCCTAATGCAAAAACACACAAAGGAAATGGCTATAATGCTCTTTCTCCTAGATCTGCGATGTCCAATCCTGGTTCTGGAAGGCCACAGTCTTAATTAAACACACTTGAGCCAGCTAATCAGAAACTTCCAGACGGGTGTGTTAGTGGTCTTTGGTGTGTTACCTGAAATTGTTCGGTCTGAGCTTATCTGGCCCTTCTTCTTGGCGATTAACCAGTCGACTTCATCCAACACCTTTCCAACTTGAGACAAGACTAGAAGCTGGAAAGACAGATGTGCTCTAATAACAGGTACGAAGATTTAAAAACTTGTTTCTGGAGACTGTCCCTTCTTACCGTGGTGGATGCAGCGGTTTTCATGCTGATGATGGCAAAATGAGACTGTTTCTCCACCTCAACGTCCTGCTCAGAAACAGAGATTATTCTAGTAACATTAAATCAAACTGTGACCCTGAACCACAAAACCAGTAATAAGTGGCACCTATATATTTGTAGCAATAGCCATTGGCCCTCATGACTGGTTTTTTTTGTCCATGGTAACAAATGTAAAGTTCTCCAGTACTTTCAATTTTCAAAATAGGGTCAATTTGCTGCGTTGAGAAGATCAGAGGTCCCAGTACCTGATCGATGTCTCCCAGCTGGCTGTGTATGTCCTGACACATCTCCCAGAGCAGAGACACTGGGCTTTTATACAGGACATGCAGGTTAAACAGCAGTGACAACAAGCCCTTAGTGAGTGAGATGTCCTCTGAAAGAGAGAATATCTTCATAAGAAACCAGTGAAAGTAGGTTCAAATGAATCAGCATTGTGAATATTTAGATGGTTTTTGATTTCCTGAAGACTGCACTATTGCTGTAATGCAGATTTCAGAGGTTTGAAAGCCACTCGGCAGCCCCTAATAAATGTTTCATCTTTGTATCTGGACATGAATCACTTACCGAAGTTGGTTTCCTTACAAATTTTCACAGTCCAGGTGATCATTTGCACAAACTGCAAAAAAATAAATAAAAGCCTCATTGAGATTCCTGACAGCTAATACTGAAAAATCATGGGTGTTTTGAAGATCTACCTGCTGAGAGGAAGGATTGAGATGCCGTGAGAGTACGCTGAGGATGCTGACCAATAACTGAGCTTCTTTACTGTTGAACTCCTCCTCTCCTCCACTGAGCTGGTTCATCAGTGCTCGCTGTACAGAAAAGATAATTTACGATATTTGCCCGTGTGTTTTAGACAGATGAACTGACTGAAAATGAAGCTGGTACCTGAAACTGTCGGATGTAGAAAGCGGTTTGCTCTGTCAGGTCAGACCCTTCACCCTCGGCCTCTCCTTCCCCCGAAATATCTTAAAGAACGTTTTTTTTGTCAAATTAAAACAGCGTAAACATAAGTTTTATGTAGAAGAGACAGTAGTATTAAGAGGCCCACCGAGAGATGACAGGAAGTTGTTCATGCGTGTCGGGTATCGTTGTAGCACAGTGGTGAAGACTCGCAGTAGACCCTCCAGACATAGTAAGGAGACACTCTGACCCTTCTCCTTCTTCCCAGCATCCTCCACGGTTGACGGGACGTTAGTGTAGCGCCACATTAGAACACTGCATGCAGAGAAAGGCATGCATGTGGTTAATAATTGCAGCTTCGTTCATGCACTGAAACCCTGTGTGTAATGAAATACATTGCTCCGTAACATAAGCCTTGACCTGGTGATGTCACAGAGGTGGCGGAAGGATTTCTCAGGGCTCTGTCCCTCCGGCCCGTCTGTGTGTCCCGTCTCCTCCAGCTGCTGGATCTTCTGCAGAGCCACACTCACAGAGTAGCGGAGGAAGTCTCCGCTTGAACGCAACACAGACAGGCTCTCCTCACGGCTCTGAGTGCTGTCTCTATATAAAAAAGATAATTTTTCATAGTGATATTTGTGGATTCTTTGATGAATAGGAAGTTCAATGAACAGCATTTATTTGAAGCAGAAATTGTAACATTTTAAAATCTCTTTACTATCACTTCTGAATTAATTTAATATATATATATATATATATTTTTTTTTTACTGAATAGTATTCAATTCCAAGGCATTTTAAAGTATGCTACAATAGACAATAGAAAACAAATATTTCACAAATGAAAGTTTTTACTATGTTTTTATCAAATAAATTCAGCCATGGCTAGCATAAGAGTCTATGTGTATATGTTCATGTATATATGCTCACATAGTTACACACTCAAACTGTACCTGAAAAGAGCAGTGAGCAGTGTGGAGATGAAGCCTAGAGACAACAGGCTGCGAGAGGTTTTGCTGGACATGGGACGGCCTTTCCCTGCCCGTTCCTTTAGGATCTCTGACACCTTATGATAGCGCTTGAACAGCTCCAGAACATCCTCAAAATGGTTCTTACTGCTCGACATGTGCAACACAGAATATGTTAAGCACAGCATTAAAGATGTACAAGTAATCAGAAACACTTTCACAAGCACACACTTGTAATTGGCAGTGGTGAAGTTGTACTCCATGAGAACCTCGTTCAGTCCCATCACCAGCACAGCATAGATACTGTTCTTCACTCCAACACTGGAACTTGTTGAAAACTCGGCACACTTATCCTAACACACATTAAACGAGACATTAACAATTTAGTATTGTTAGTCACAGTATCCACACTTTGACCAAAAATGTATATAATATAGAAAAATGTATATAATAAGCGAGTACACCATGAATCCATTTTCCAAACCGTGTTTTTAGCTTGTCCTGAATCACTAGGGTGCACCTACAATAAGTGTTTATATTCGGACTATTTTAGATTGCTTCGGGGGTACCGCGGCGGAGTAACCCAGTACCTTTGTGATTCTTCATAGACATAAACAGAGAGAAGTCGTTCCGGCTACGATGTTCTTCCGCAAGACGCAAGCAGTTCTGTTTATTAACCGCTAGAGCGTCAAAAGTTCCCTACCGCAGCTTTAAAGCATAATTCCATAAAAGTGAAGATGGGAAGGTCTGCATTTGATCTGCGCTCATTAAAGAACACAGACGCAGCTAGAGGATTTTCATAATGATCAGCGCAAATTACCGCCTGTTTTAAGACATGCTTTGTCCGGGTGTTAAATAATAGCACAAATACCAGTAACCTGACAAGTGCAAATGTTAGTAAATCGCTTTGTGCGAATATTCTCCTCCCATAAATTTTGCATCTGAAAGGGAAACTCCTGCAAAAGCATATTCAAACAACTGTGTTCACACCTTTTCAGGGCTAGTTCTTCACTGCGTATCTTTAATAATCCTTAACAGTACTTTTTTTTTTACGCCAAAAGACGGTTTTGCGCTGGCGCAAGCTGTAAGTAAATCTGGCCCTAAGTATTTTTTATCAAAAGAAAAACCAGCAAAGGTGGAAATTACAACGTACCAACTCAAAGTCCTCCAGTTCGCTTTTAATCATGCGCTTCGTTATGCTTTCCAATATAGCGTGCAGTTCACTTTGGACTCCGCCCTCCTCGTCTTCGTCATCATCATCATCACTCACATTGCCACCTGACTGTATGTTCTGGTTCCACAGCAGGCAGTGAACCGTGCAGCACAGCAAGTGAGCCTGGAGAAACCTACATTAGCTGAAAACTCTTATGTGATCAAGTGCATCATATCAATGTGATCGAGGCATCGCATCCGTACCAGAGGCTCCTGGATGAAGACCTGATCTCCATGCGCACTGATACACGACTCCAGCTTCAGAGGCGGAAGCAGATCTTGCTCTGGTTCAAAGTATCGCTTCAACTGGTAAACAATGAATGGATCAGTACCGTCAGTTAGTCAAAGCAGGAAGGCACGAGAGCTCAATTTAGGATGATATACACGCACTTGTGACAGGAGGGTCTGCATGATGGAACTCGTCAGCTGAGAGTTACGACGAAGGACGTCATGGAAACCCTTTAAAATCAAATGCATCACATTCTCAGTACAGCGCAGATGGATCACTGAAACAGCTGTATTATTTCACTGCTGTAGGGGAAGTGAGAGGGGTCAGACCTCGTAAAGCATGAGCCGCACATCAGCCTGCTGGTTCAGGCACCGGCGTAGACTGCTCAGGATCTCCAGACAGAAGGCTTCATTAGCGGCAGTGTTATAGCGTGAGTGGACGTCCGCCTGGACCTGGAGGAGTCAGAATCAGTCATAATCACGATAACACAAGAGTATGTAATGAAAACTGCATAGCACATGTCTGCAGATGCTTACATACTGGTTAAATGTATAGCCTGAATGCACAGCAAGTTGCTTTGGATAAACGCATTTGCTAAATGCATAAAAGTAAACGTTCACCTGGCTGGATGTTATGGCCTGACTGGCCTGGCTGGAAGCTAAACTCCCCAGAATACGAAAGTTCTTCAATAGCAACAGGAAGCCTGCCACTGCGGACTTCCTGCCATCTAAATTACTTCAGAGAAAGGATAAGATTTATTGGAACTTAGTCATCACTTGAAACAGAGGGAAATAAATTCGGATGCGTGGACCATTTCTCGTATTACCTGGAGAACATGGCCTTTCGGAGGACCAGGATGAGGGCATCCTTCATGGACATGCTCACTTTGAGCAGAGGCTGAGCAGAGGAAACATTAAACATATCACACACTTGATCATGTGACAGCAGCTCATTCTTAATATCATGTGGGTTGAGATGTTACCTGCACAGCTTTGAGGAGACCCTGAACAGTGCTGAGGGGCAAGTAGGAAAGCTGATCAAATGTTTCTGTGACCTTAGAGGAAGATTCCAAGAGGATCATGGGAGCAGACATCACAATGCTGGAAAGAAGGTCTGTGGAAGAGATGTAGTTTAGAAGAAATGAATGAAACTACGAATAAGCTTGAATAAATATCAGCAAAAAGAGGACTTCTAACCAATGAAGTGGGTGACAGGTGAGGCCGTTTTAGTCACCAGCCGGTTCAAGACTTGTTCTAGAATCTCCCCTCTGATTGGTTCATGCATCTGTACAAAAAGAAAACACAAGGAGTTGGCTTCATGTCACATATTTGGAGCATGCTTTAAATAATACAACTTGAAGAGCTCTGGTTGACTTCTTTATTATACCTTGAAGCTCTCAAGGAGAACTTGTCCACCAAGTCGACAAGCTAGCTGGTTTGGCGTTTTAACCGTGCTTGACGTTCCTTCTGTGACTTTTCCAAAAGCTCCAGCTTTAGGCCCAAAAGAATCCATAAGTATAAACCCCAGTTGCACCAGACCTTGAGTCACATGATCCCAGCCAAAAACGCTGCAAATAAACATATAATACATTGAACAAATCTACACAATAACTAAAGGGACCCAGAATCAGTGCAGTTTAACCAGACCTGTTTTTGACGGTGTCTAATATCATGTCGGAGATGCTGTTACACTGAGGCAGCAGCTCCTGCAGAAACTTAGAGCTGTGCTGAATCTGATCATCCTTGAAGTTCTTAGTGACGGCGCCCTTCAGGAACTCAAATACCTGAGCATTATGGATCATTTTATGAGTTGCACAAAGGTTTGAGACAGTAAAACCACTGTTTGAGGCCATCATGGGCACATTTTAAAGACTCTGAAACACTCAATGTTTAAATGCACACATGGTACGTAAAAATGCCATCCTGATAGACAGCTTACTAGGTTTTAAGAGGAATAATGAATTGGAGACTTACCTGCTCTTCGTATCGTTGTATGCGAGCCACAGAGAGCAGCAGAGCAATACTGAAGGGACACAACGGATCACTGTAGGCCATCTACAAAAGAAGACCAGCAGCTAGTACACAGAATCCTCAAAGATAAAAACAGACTGTGAAAAAGGACAGACATTCACCTTAAGGTTTTTAAAAAATTCCCTGCCGAGCTCATGGTCAAGACGAATGGCAAAGACGATGTGGAGGATGACGGTTCCTTCTACGTGACGCAGCTGATCCTGTGGTATGGTCTGCACCTCCACATCTTCACTCCTAATACAGATACATATATATACAAATGACCTAGGTCTCTTTATTTTACATACCAGGAAAAACTAATCGAGTGTGTGTCCTACTCACTCTCCTTTCCTCTGCTCCTCTTTCTGAAGTTGATCTTGCTTCTTGAAGTAACTGATGATTCCCTCTAGAACCAACTTCTTACAACCCTGTTGTTAAAAGAAAAAAACAAGAATCTGACCATATTAACACACTGTGCACTTTTAAAGTACATTTAAAGCACGAGTTATAAATTGACCTTGGCAGACAGCAGCAGCAGCTGGTAGACCAGAGGTGGAATCTCCTGAAGGTCCAACTTGAGAAACATCCGTAGAATCTTCTCAATCAAAAACTGAAGCTCCTCAGCAGACAACGGAACATCCCTGACACAAAATGTACAGTTTTCTTTGTGTTCAAGACAAAAGTGGATAACTAGCCAGTAAATATGTCATACCTGAACATGGTTGTGAGGTGTATTACACACTGTGGATCCCATCTGCATGAAACGGAGATATGTTAGTTCAAGGCAGAAGATTGACTGCCTTTTGTGTTTTGTGAACTGGTATGACTTGTCTCATTTCTTGATTTGTGTCTTTATTGATTATTAATTGAAAATCAGTATTAAAGCACTGAGATTTTACCTGCTAGAGCAAAGACTGTTGATCAGCTGTTTCTTGTATTCATCTCCACTTAGCTCACCTGAAATAATAAAAAAAAGTATACTTGTATATATGCTACTATGTAATACAATTCAATAAAATCATTAAGAAACCAAGCAAACAAACCAGTCTTCAATCAGAAATCATTCTGCTATGGTGATTTGCAAAATTCAAGTCAAAAAGGCTTTAAAAAAGTTTCTTCTCCCTACTCCAGAAGTATTTAAAAGTGCTGTTTGCAAGATTTTGACTGTACTAAAGCATACAAATTCCATAATTTGGTTGCAGATATTTAAGAAACATGCTAAGTTAACAAACTTGTTTATCTGAAAAACAAAGCTACAGTCAGTTACTCTCCTTTCAAAATGTGTGTTCTAGGGCCGGAATGTCGGTCTTTGTTTTGGTTTGTGCATTAAGTCTGAGGAGGAGGGGCCGGGAGAAAAAAAAACCCTCTCCAATATTTTGAATTTGGACTGCAATACCTAGTTCGAGCACGCTGTTAACATTACTCTTTGAAAAGATAACATTTTTGCTGTTTTATGATTTCCTTTTTAACAGAACAGTTTGGGCTAAACAAATAGCAACTTACCTTTTCCATAAGCCAACACTTCTGTAGCGGCAAGAGCTGTTAGAATTGTAGGGAAAAGTTCCAGCGATCTCCCACTATTCATCTCACCTACTTTGATGGCATCTACATATAGAGATGCTAACGTGGCTAATGCATGACCAGGTAGACTGTGTGTCTATGGCACAGAAGAAAAGCATATTAGAAAGTTAAGGTATTAATACCAAGTTCAACTCCTCCGAATCGGGTTTTTGGACTTAAACCAAAGATTCATATTCTACAAATAATAAAAATTTTTGAATACACTTTAAATACAGGTTCAGTCCTCCAGATCAACCCATGTGGGATTCGAAACTACTGGTTACCAGCCAAGATGATAACCAGTGCATTGCTATTAATTTGTGTACGGTATGGTAAGTAACTCACCTCTAGCATCAGAAGCCCAATGATATCTGATGCTACTTCTGTCTGGAGGTCTCCAGATTCACACAGTGGAATACAGTGCTTGTACACAAGCAGTCTGCGGTTAGCGCCATGCGAAACACTTACTGGTGAACCTAACATCCCGAACACAAAAACAGTTTGATTTTGATATTCAGCTCTGCTTGATGAAGCAGCACAGAGTTAGTACAGATTAAACACACACAAATTAAATATAATTAAAACATGTTACCTTTAAATATGGCTTTGATCAGGATGCCCGTGTCCTTCCCTTTCAGAGCACTATTAGTAAGCATGGTTGTGAGCTTTAGAAAGACACAAAAAGGGCATTTAAAAAATACTGCCTTGTACATAATATTTCAGACTGTTTGAATCAACTGCAGCCTCATTAGCTATCAGTACACACAATAAACACAAACCTGATCATCAGACAGCAAAGTGAGATGCTTTTGTAGCTCATCTACCCCATCACTCTCCGATAATGACAGGATTTTATCCACCGTAACCTTCATATTAGACATTGATGTACACTGGCCTGTGAATATACATAACAAAACTCTAAAATTTAGAATTTGTCATTTCTGTTTCATAGTGCTTTTTTGCTCTTTTTGGAGCTTGACAGTAATAGTCACAATATTTGTCACTGTATTTCTGCATTTAACTATAAATACCAAGCATTATTTCTCCGAGCATTATTCAGAAATTTCTTATTTTTGTATTGCAGAATAATATGACGGTGACAGAAATTTCATTCATATTTATTTTCTGCATACTATATTTGACAGCTAAGGGATGTTATAACCAATTTACAAAATTTTTTAAATAACCATTTATAATGTGAACAGTCTCAAAGAACATATGTGCATATATTTTCATTATTTACGTAAGTACTAAATGTGAAATATTAAAATACGTAACAGACTTATTTGCTAAATATTAAGATCTCATAATATTCTATTCATACTGAAATAAACAAACCAGAAAAATTGTAGCAACAACTTTCAGATTAGCATAAAACATGACATATTGAAATATGAAAGCGTTAAACGTGTCCTCTGCCTTTACAATACCAAACACTTGCCTGTTTATTGAATTTTATGTAGGATTTGTTTATAAATGTTCCTTGTCAGAAGAACTGTTGCGTGAAATCTCTTGTCTTTAGTAGTCGGTAACCCGTTAGCTTGTTGAATAACAACCGAAACTCCCGCCAGTGTGTCCATGAAACGCTTCCTACTGCGTCATGTCGCGTTGGTACGTTTGATTGGGCAGTGTGGGCGGGGTTAGCGGGCCAGTCTTTTTCTTTTTATTTATTTTTAACTATTCACTGTTTGTTTATTACTCCTATTATTCTATTGTTTTATTATTAAGATAAATAATTAGGTTAAAATTCACAGCCATGCCTGTTCTTAGATTGCATTAGTATGTGGTACATGTAACTTTTCTAAGCGCTTGCTAAGGAGCACCAATCACAATCGTGTGTGTGTTTTTTTTTGCGTTTCTGCCTGATGATGCTAGAGGAAACTATTTAGAGGTTCTTGGTGTCAACAGGTGAAGTCAAAATAGTGAATGATTATTAAAATGTGGGCGATTATTATAATTTTCTCTGCGGTAAAGGAGTGGATTGTGGATTTTCTTGGCATTTAGGTGAGTTGTGGAATGGAGCTCTCCATTCATTTACAAATTATTTAATCTTTCATAGTCTGTATATGACACTGCTTGATGTAGGTATAGGTTCCTACTGTCACGTGCCAAGCTAGGAATCGAAAATAGGATTTTTGTCGTTGATTGTCAGTCATGAGAGCAGTTATGTGATATATGTGGCAATATTATAATATTGTATTGTTGCAATATTTATTTAATTTGATTAAATGACTTTTTAGATACTTAACCATTGATGTTGTATTATATGGTGTATATAGCAGCCTATAATGTTATATAAAGTACATATGGTTTACTTTTTTTGGCTTGGGCTTGGACTTGGACACACGATCTTGGGATATGCATACATCTTGTGTCCCATAAAGTATCTGGAAATGCACATTTACAGTAGAGGACTACAGCTGCTTTGCTTTTAAATTTTTCCTCTTAGATTTTCTTTGTCTGGTGGACACAAAACCCATTTCTAAGTAGAGTTGAGTTTGAGACAACAACTTAATTGTCAAATGTTTAAAAAAAAAAAAAAAAAATGAATGCAATGCAATTAACTTTTTTTGTGTTGAAAATTTACTTCTTTATTGTGTTGAACATACACTTATTTCATCACAATTATACAGAACTCTCATTATACCACAGAAAAGAAATAGTTTTGTTACAGATAATTTAAACATTTAAGACCATATTTAAAGTGAAAATCCTAGCCCTAGAATAAAAGCATGTATTCCTTGCCATGCTCCTTATTTCAAATATCTCTTGTCTTAAGTAATTTAGTTCACATCAGTAATAACCAAATGAAAAGCTTTAATATCAGCATCTTTTATCAAGTCTTCAGGGCTTCTAGTCTATACACTTTTTAGGAGTGCATGTGCAGCTCTCAATGTAAATATAGTCATAATTGCGCTGGCTGTCATCGGCACACTTCAGCGTCACCTGACGATGGCTGATTTTCTCCTCTTGGCAACAAGAACAGATGTGCTTCATGCTCTTCTCTTCCATTGAATACCTGAAGATGAACAGGCTTGTTAGCATTTTTTGTAAAGCAAAATAGCACTGTATTATTAGAATGATGAGTTATCCGATATGTGATGTGTGATGATTTTTGAATCTTTAAATTTTGAATATTAATGGTTTCTGATAAACTATTAAAAATAAATGAAATTGGCTGTAACCATACCCGCTATTCACATGAAAGTTTTCATATAAAAATTTTCATATGTGCAAGTGCTCTTACATTGATTGGGTACCACAGTGACCACTGCAGGACGTCACTTCTATGGGTTGGATGGACTTGCAGTCATTTACATTCACATCGGTTATGTTCTTCAAAACAATGCAAATCTTGGGCTCACCTAAGATATTTGAGAATTGTACATATGATGCATTGTTTTATGTATTTTATATATATGCTTGTTATTGGTCAATCATTTCGGGTGAATGAACAATAATTAAATGGTTTCTTACAGATCTTGCAACATCCAGATGCATCATATCTCTCAGTTCCCTATATATAAACAGTCACACATTTCAACATCAGTAGATAGAAACCAAATTATACAGCAGTCAAGTTGTTGAAGCTTATTATAAATAAATTATTGATGATGATTAATAGTCTGTGAATAAAGTATACCAGATATATTTGACTTACAGGCTCACAGTCATCCGGATTGAAATAAGGGCATTTTGGTGTGATCTTCTCTGTCACAAACAAGCCATTAATTTTACTGCAGGTTATACTCTCACAACTGTAATTTTTCACTTCTCCATCCTAAAAGAAAAAGGGAAACATGCTACATGAGGACTGAAATACAGAAAAGGTTTTTTGACTGTTAAAATTGACAGATGGAGAAAAATGTGTAAATGTTTTAAAATATACCTGGAGAATATGTGTGGTGTTGCCCGGTGCAGTATAAATGCAGCTGGTTTGCTTGCATGTTCCGCAGCACTCTCCTTCTTGTTCTACGCGCTCAAAGCCCTTGGGGAACCAAAAGAATATACTAGATTTTAGTAAATTAATTTAAAGGGGTCATATCACATTGGATCAAATTTTACTTAATCTTCAGAGAAACTCGATGTAGGATCCTATGAAAACAGAACTCAAAACATCCTTCCAGTCCAAAAGGGCTTAACTATAAGTTCAGATAACTTTAGAGTATATAATAGAAATCTATCCTGATGTTTACTATTATAATAATAAGCATACATTGTAATCCTTACCTCAGCACAAGGTGTACAGACTTTATTAACACATGCAACAGAATGTAGTTGGGTCTGTGGGTCTTTATCCATTTGGCAGTAACATTCCAAACAAGGCTCTGTAGGGATTTTAACTCCAGGCTAAAAAGAAAGTGAATCCACCATTATACAAAAGTTTATGGATTTAGATAAATATTACACATTCATCTGGATTCCTTTTTTTTTAACAGTGAAAAACATATAAAGTAATGTGATATAAATAGGATATTTATGACATTTTCTTTTTTTATTAATGTTAGCAGTTAGCATGAGCATATGAACCCAGCAGCTCACCTGGTATTCAGTATTATTGTGCACACACACATCTTTGGGCACTGAATGGAAAAAAAATAAAACAAAAAATACAGTCAGAAATTGAGCTAGTGTAATTAATTCGCAACTATTATATAGGTATATCAAATTTGATTCAGTATAAATTCCAAATGTTTCAAAAGCTTTATAAAATGATAATTAATTTTTTTGTAGAAAAAAAAAAGTTGTTAACAATATGTGTAATTTGAAGTTTAATAGTAGTTTTCTGGGTATGAAATTTGAAACTTACCACATTGTGGACAGCATTTGCCCTCAGGTATCTTTGCTGCTAACTCATATCCCACATCACACTTCATAGAACACTGGCTGGTATCACACACTGAATGGGCAGAGGAATTATTATGTAGACAAAATTATGCATTATGTAATTATTCAGAAACATTTTTATTGTTGTATTTATTATTTTACTGTGGTTCCAATCTGTGGTTAAACATTCAGATAAAAAAGTTTCCTACAGATATTCAACTAGATTTTTCCCCCATCCAAAATTGGATGATGAAATTCTAAGTTTGGAGGTTGTATTTGTAATCTGAAGGATGAAAATGAACCTTTAATTGATACATCATGCACAGTTAGATCACTAGATACTAGGACAGTGAATGAGGTCAGTTTTGTTATCATGTTTAATTAATTTGGTCTGTTTAGCTCTCTGATTGTCATTGTACTTGATTACTCACCGCAGGTTGGACAGCAGTTTTCAATTATGCTTTTGTATTCATGGCCACAAGGCGCTATGGTTGGACAATTCATAGGTTCTTGAACAACACCAAAGCTCTCAGTGGAGCATTTGTATGTTGTACAGTTCACAATCCATTTTTCTCCTGGCTATAGCAGAGGAAGTAAGTTAAAGATATGGGTTTAATATGGGGTAGAATGTGTTCAAATGCAGTTTTTCCTTTGACTGAATGAGTAAATTATCTGTATACAGCAATTATTTTGCAGTACTGTAATGGTTAAGCTCTGGTTTTTACACATGTGTAAGGGGGTATGGGTAGGACTAGAGTTGAGTTCACATTGCTGGAAAATGTAATGTGAATGGTTTTGCTGCTATTGCTAAAAGACACATACCTGTCTTGGTAACCCATCTGGGCCAATGCAGTCTATATGTGGGGAATGGAAAAGATAACATTTTGGCTTCAAGAAACATTATTTATAACAAATAGAGTAAATTAAATAATATCGCTTACCGCAAGTAGCTGTGCACTGGTCTGTTGTTGAACTAACTAGATATGTGTTTTCAGGACAGTAACAACCTTCCATGAATGTTTTATGGTCGGTTTTGCTTTGGTCTTCCACAAACATCTCATTGTATCTGGTTGTGAGTCAAACAGATGTGACATTAAAGTTATTAATGCAGTGAAATTTGGACAATACTGTATTAAATTTCCACTTATGAAAATTAATTGATGTAGAGAGTGGTTACCTTGTACTGCAGGTTCTTTCAACTTTAGGCCCACATGCCTTGAAGACTTTGTGATCAGCACATTTGTATGCTATTGACCAAAGAAAATCAAGCGATTTAGGATACAGTCAGAAAAAGATGAATCACTGTGTTAAGGTAGGTTAAATCTGTATGCTTACTACATAGCCCGTTAAGGTCAGCTGAGTCTCTCCAGTCCACACATATAGACTGCTGGCCACATTGCTGTGCATAGGCCTCTACACTGGCACAGGCCATGGAGTCATTTTTCTTGTAGCACACATCATATTTACATGCTTCATAGTAGCTTTGATAGGGAACGGTGTCATGACAGCTCTTGAACAAACTGCAAAATTTAGGGAGAAAACGTAAACTTAAGCATATCATCGTTCAACAAAAAAGGTAATTGTCATAAAAACTATCTCTGAAATCTCTTTTTAATTACTTATAGGTAAAGTGTATTAATTGGAATTGCAGTTTATTTGAACAGTCCAAGTGGACTGAACAGAGTAACTGGCTCCAGTGGTGTTATGGGTGCAATTATCTAAATGCAGAATAGTGGCAGATAGAGGAGGTGTTTAAATATTGTTGCAATTCTATTTGGTGCTGTAAGTGGAGGAGAAATCCCAAAATTACTGTGTGACAGTTTTGGGCTTAGCCTTACTCGCTCTTGATGACCTCACAGATTTGTGCTGTGCAGGTAGGAAGAGGTTCGCTTGGATGTGGTCGAGGGTTTTCACATTCTGGGGAGTCCACCCACAATGCTGCCATTTGCTCACATGATTGGTCAGTTGTTCCATCGGGACGTCTGCAGTCATTTGTGGCATCATTGTCACAAACACCTAAAAATATTGACAAAATTTAAAAATTTGAATTGACAATGACTTACAATAAAGTTGTAAATCTGGGAAAGTTGTTGCATTGTTTCACAGTAGAAATTCTCTTTATCATTGTTATAGTCATTGCAGCGAGGGCACCACACTGTACTCACCGCACTGTCCCTCTGTATTACCATGGAAGTAGGAGAACGGGAGATTGATCTCAAAGCCTTGATGACTGACTAAAATCTCAGTTTTGATTTCATTAATGTTCAAAATCACTGCCATGCCAGAGGTAGTGATGCTGAAATCTTCATTAAAGAAAGTTGGGACTTTAACAGCATCATTGACGTAAACCTGTAGACAACAAGGGTTTTTTTTTTTAATTTTTGCAGTGTTTTAGTGTATATACTGTATGCCAAGTTAGCAGTATTAAGTGATATTAGCATTGAAAATGTTTTAAATTCTGGATATTACAGTGTGTCAAGAAAATGTGAATATTTGTGATCAAATTTGTCTGAAATAGTCCTGACTTACCTGTATCTCTTTACTGTTACTTGCTAGCTTGATTTCATAGGATTTGTACTTAACAGTCACATACTCTGGACAAGCAAAATTATTTGTAACATCGCAATAATAATTTTTTACATAGACGCTGATATTGTGTCTTGGAATGATTTCTCGGACCAACACATAGTCGCAATTTCCTTGGAAAGTATAATATTTTCCATCAAACGTATTGTAATGAGGGTCACCCCAGCCACTGCATCGACCTGTTTTTCAGAAAACAAGATAAACTAAGGTAAATTAAAATACAAGGATAGTGTTACTTATCAATTTCCTGCCACATGGATCAAACTCACATAGACACTCGTACTTAGCGCAGCAGCCATTGTTATAATAAACCTTCTCAGGCTTAAGTCCGTTGACACATGTAGGTATGACAGAATCTGCTGGATGACACTGTACAGGGCTTGTGGTAACATTCCCATTTATGCAGGTTTTAGTGGTACATTCCTCATTCCATGTCTCTCCATTCTGTTAAAGATTCAAATAAGATTGCAGTTCAGTTCTCACTTAGAATTATATTTTTTTTTGGAAAATATAATTTGTACATGAAAGTGCCTTTTTAACCTTTCTGTTGACATTGGTACAGTCATTTGGAACAGTTGAAATTGGAACTGTAGTAGTCTGAGGACACGGTTTCTGTGTTATTTCACTAACACAATTGGAGTTGCAGTAAGCGAAGTAGCACCAGCCTGCTTTATCAGTTTTGTTGTAAATGATTGACTCTATAGTTAGAATAATAGAACATGCATCATTAATGTCAATTGTTCATGCTTTTGTCAAATTTTCAAATAAAAAAACTAAGTAAAAAATTGCATGTAGTACGTACCAGGTGGGAAAGTTTGATTTGCAAATGTACAGTGACATATTGTTGTGATGACAATTTGAGGTGATGTACCATGTGTTCTTTTAGGTGTTGATTCTGTATATACAGTGAAATCGGTTGATGGCGTTTCTGTCACTTTAGGTGTTACTGTCAAAACTGTTGATTTAACAATGGTTGTAGTAATTGCTGATAGTGTCAGAGGTGTTTCTGTTCCTGTGGGAGGTAGTGTTTCTATAGATGATGTTGTAGCAGTAAGAGCAGTAGTAGAAACTTCTGGTGATGTTGGTGTACCAGCAGTAGTAGTAAATATGGGTGGTGTTTTAGTTCCTGTTGGAGGTGGTGTTTCTGTAGATGGAGTAGGAGCAGTAACAGCAGTAGTAGAAACTCCTGGTGATGTAGGTGTTGGTGGACCAGCAGTTGTTGTTGCTGTTGATGGAGTTTCTGTTCGTGTTGGAGGTGGTGTTTCTGTTATTGGTGTTTCAGTAGTAACAGCAGTTGTAGCAATTTCTTGTGATGTTGGTGTACCAGCAGTTGTAGAAGTTGTTAATGGTGTTTCGGTTCCTGTGGGAGGTGGTGTTTCTGTAGATGGAGTAGGAGCAGTAACAGCAGTAGTAGAAACTTCTGGAGATGTAGGTGTCGGTGGACCAGCAGTTCTTGTTGTCGTTGATGGTTCTGTTTGTGTCGGAGGTGGTGTTTCTGTGATTGGTGTTTCAGTAGTAACAGCAGTAGTAGAAATTTCTTGTGATGTTGGTGTTGGTATACTAGCAGTTGTAGTTGCTGTTGATGGTGTTTCAGTTCCTGTAGGAGGTGGTGCTTCTGTAGATGGAGTAGGAGGAGTAACACCAGTAGTAGAAACTCCTAGTGATGTAGGTGTTGGTGGACCAGCAGTTGTTGTTGTCGTTGATGGTTCTGTTTGTGTCAGAGGGGGTGTTTCTGTGATTGGTGTTTCAGTAGTAACAACAGTAGTAGAAATTTCTTGTGATGTTGGTGTTTGTGTACCAGCAGTTGTAGTTGCTGTTGATGGTGTTTCAGTTCCTGTGGGAGGTGGTGCTTCAGTAGATGGAGTAGGAGCAGTAACAGCAGTAGTAGAAACTCCTGGTGGTGTAGGTGTTGGTGGACCAGCAGTTGTTGTTGTCGTTGATGGTTCTGTTTGTGTCGGAGGGGGTGTTTCTGTGATTGGTGTTTTTGTAGTAACAGCAGAAGTAGAGATTTCTGGTGATGTTGGTGTTGGTGTACCAGCAGTTGTAGTTGCTGTTGATGGTGTTTCAGTTCCTGTGGGAGGTGGTGTTTCTGTAGATGGAGTAGGAACAGTAACAGCAGTAGTAGAAACTTCTGGAGATGTAGGTGTCGGTGGACCAGCAGTTCTTGTTGTTGTTGATGGTTCTGTTTCTGTCAGAGGTGGTGTTTCTGTGATTAGTGTTTCAGCAGTAACAGCAGTAGTAGAAATTTCTTGTGATGTTGGTGTTGGTGTACCAGCAGTTGTAGTTGCTGTTGATGGTGTTTCAGTTCCTGTGGGAGGTGGTGCTTCTGTAGATGGAGTAGGAGCAGTAACAGCAGTAGTAGAAACTCCTGGTGATGTAGGTGTTGGTGGACCAGCAGTTCTTGTTGTTGTTGATGGTTCTGTTTGTGTCGGAGATGGTGTTTCTGTGATTGGTGTTTCAGTAGTAACAGCAGTAGTAGAAATTTCTTGTGATGTTGGTGTTGGTGTACCAGCAGTTGTAGTTGCTGTTGATGGTGTTTCAGTTCCTGTGGGAGGTGGTGCTTCTGTAGATGGAGTAGGAGCAGTAACAGCAGTAGTAGAAACTCCTGGTGATGTAGGTGTTGGTGGACCAGCAGTTGTTGTTGTTGTTGATGGTTCTGTTTGTGTCGGAGGTGGTGTTTCTGTGATTGGTGTTTCAGTAGTAACAGCAGTAGTAGAAATTTCTTGTGATGTTGGTGTTGGTGTACCAGCAGTTGTAGTTGCTGTTGATGGTGTTTCAGTTCCTGTGGGAGGTGGTGCTTCTGTAGATGGAGTAGGAGCAGTAACAGCAGTAGTAAAAACTCCTGGTGATGTAGGTGTTGGTGGACCAGCAGTTCTTGTTGTTGTTGATGGTTCTGTTTGTGTCGGAGGTGGTGTTTCTGTGATTGGTGTTTCAGTAGTAACAGCAGTAGTAGAAATTTCTTGTGATGTTGGTGTTGGTGTACCAGCAGTTGTAGTTGCTGTTGATGGTGTTTCAGTTCCTGTGGGAGGTGGTGTTTCTGTAGATGGAGTAGGAGCAGTAACAGCAGTAGTAGAAACCTCTGGAGATGTAGGTGTCGGTGGACCAGCAGTTCTTGTTGTTGTTGATGGTTCTGTTTCTGTCGGAGGTGGTGTTTCTGTGATTGGTGTTTCAGTAGTAACAGCAGTAGTAGAAATTTCTTGTGATGTTGGTGTTGGTGTACCAGCAGTTGTAGTTGCTGTTGATGGTGTTTCAGTTCCTGTGGGAGGTGGTGCTTCTGTAGATGGAGTAGGAGCAGTAACAGCAGTAGTAGAAACTCCTGGTGATGTAGGTGTTGGTGGACCAGCAGTTGTTGTTGTTGTTGATGGTTCTGTTTGTGTCGGAGGTGGTGTTTCTGTGATTGGTGTTTCAGTAGTAACAGCAGTAGTAGAAATTTCTTGTGATGTTGGTGTTGGTGTACCAGCAGTTGTAGTTGCTGTTGATGGTGTTTCAGTTCCTGTAGGAGGTGGTACTTCTGTAGATGGAGTAGGAGCAGTAACAGCAGTAGTAGAAACTCCTGGTGATGTAGGTGTTGGTGGACCAGCAGTTGTTGTTGTTGTTGTTGTTGATGGTTCTGTTTGTGTCGGAGGTGGTGTTTCTGTGATTAGTGTTTCAGTAGTAACAGCAGTAGTAGAAATTTCTTGTGATGTTGGTGTTGGTGTACCAGCAGTTGTAGTTGCTGTTGATGGTGTTTCAGTTCCTGTGGGAGGTGGTGCTTCTGTAGATGGAGTAGGAGCAGTAACAGCAGTTGATGGTGTTTCAGTTCCTGTGGGAGGTGGTGCTTCTGTAGATGGAGTAGGAGCAGTAACAGCAGTAGTAGAAACACCTGGTGATGTAGGTGTTGGTGGACCAGCAGTTGTTGTTGTAGTTGATGGTTCTGTTTGTGTCGGAAGGGATGTTTCTGTGATTGGTGTTTCAGTAGTTACAGCAGTAGTAGAAATTTCTTGTGATGTTGGTGTACCAGCAGTTGTAGTTGCTGTTGATGGTGTTTCAGTTCCTGTGGGAGGTGGTGCTTCTGTAGATGGTGTAGGAGCAGTAACAGCAGTAGTAGTAACTCCTGGTGATGTAGGTGTTGGTGGACCAGCAGTTGTTGTTGTCGTTGATGGTTCTGTTTGTGTCGGAGGTGGTGTTCCTGTGACTGGTGTTTCAGTAGTAACAGCAGTAGTAGAAATTTCTTGTGATGTTGGTGTTGGTGTACCAGCAGTTGTAGTTGCTGTTGATGGTTTTTCAGTCCCGGTGGGAGGTGGTGCTTCTGTAGATGGAGTAGGAGCAGTAACAGCAGTAGTAGAAACTCCTGGTGATGTAGGTGTTGGTGGACCAGCAGTTGTTGTTGTTGTTGATGGTTCTGTTTGTGTCGGAGGTGGTGTTTCTGTGACTGGTGTTTCAGTAGTAACAGCAGTAGTAGAAATTTCTTGTGATGTTGGTGTTGGTGTACCAGCAGTTGTAGTTGCTGTTGATGGTGTTTCAGTTCCTGTGGGAGGTGGTGCTTCTGTAGATGGAGTAGGAGCAGTAACAGCAGTAGTAGAAACTCCTGGTGATGTAGGTGTTGGTGGACCAGCTGTTGTTGTTGTCGTAGATGGTGCTGTTTGTGTCGGAGGGGGTGTTTCTGTGATTGGTGTTTTTGTAGTAACAGCAGTAGTAGACATTTCTGGTGATGTTGGTGTTCCAAGAGTTGTAGTAGCTGTGGATGGTGTTTTGCTTCCTGTGGGAGGTGGTGTTTCTGTAGATGGAATAGGAGCAGTAACAGCAGTAGTAGAAACTTCTGGAGATGTAGGTGTCGGTGGACCAGCAGTTGTTGTTGTTGTTGATGGTTCTGTTTGTGTCGGAGGTGGTGTTTCTGTGATTGGTGTTTCAGTAGTAACAGCAGTAGTAGAAATTTCTTGTGATGTTGGTGTTGGTGTACCAGCAGTTGTAGTTGCTGTTGATGGTGTTTCAGTTCCTGTGGGAGGTGGTGTTTCTGTAGATGGAGTAGGAGCAGTAACAGCAGTAGTAGAAACTTCTGGAGATGTAGGTGTCGGTGGACCAGCAGTTCTTGTTGTTGTTGATGGTTCTGTTTGTGTCGGAGGTGGTGTTTCTGTGATTGGTGTTTCAGTAGTAACAGCAGTAGTAGAACTTTCTTGTGATGTTGGTGTTGGTGTACCAGCAGTTGTAGTTGCTGTTGATGGTGTTTCAGTTCCTGTGGGAGGTGGTGCTTCTGTAGATGGAGTAGGAGCAGTAACAGCAGTAGTAGAAACTCCTGGTGATGTAGGTGTTGGTGGACCAGCAGTTCTTGTTGTTGTTGATGGTTCTGTTTGTGTCGGAGATGGTGTTTCTGTGATTGGTGTTTCAGTAGTAACAGCAGTAGTAGAAATTTCTTTTGATGTTGGTGTTGGTGTACCAGCAGTTGTAGTTGCTGTTGATGGTGTTTCAGTTCCTGTGGGAGGTGGTGCTTCTGTAGATGGAGTAGGAGCAGTAACAGCAGTAGTAGAAACTCCTGGTGATGTAGGTGTTGGTGGACCAGCAGTTCTTGTTGTTGTTGATGGTTCTGTTTGTGTCGGAGGTGGTGTTTCTGTGACTGGTGTTTCAGTAGTAACAGCAGTAGTAGAAATTTCTTGTGATGTTGGTGTTGGTGTACCAGCAGTTGTAGTTGCTGTTGATGGTGTTTCAGTTCCTGTGGGAGGTGGTGTTTCTGTAGATGGAGTAGGAGCAGTAACAGCAGTAGTAGAAACTTCTGGAGATGTAGGTGTCGGTGGACCAGCAGTTCTTGTTGTTGTTGATGGTTCTGTTTGTGTCGGAGGTGGTGTTTCTGTGATTGGTGTTTCTGTAGAAACAGCAGTAGTAGAAATTTCTTGTGATGTTGGTGTTGGTGTACCAGCAGTTGTAGTTGCTGTTGATGGTGTTTCAGTTCCTGTGGGAGGTGGTGCTTCTGTAGATGGAGTAGGAGCAGTAACAGCAGTAGTAGAAACTCCTGGTGATGTAGGTGTTGGTGGACCAGCAGTTCTTGTTGTTGTTGATGGTTCTGTTTGTGTCGGAGATGGTGTTTCTGTGATTGGTGTTTCAGTAGTAACAGCAGTAGTAGAAATTTCTTGTGATGTTGGTGTTGGTGTACCAGCAGTTGTAGTTGCTGTTGATGGTGTTTCAGTTCCTGTGGGAGGTGGTGCTTCTGTAGATGGAGTAGGAGCAGTAACAGCAGTAGTAGAAACTCCTGGTGATGTAGGTGTTGGTGGGCCAGCAGTTGTTGTTGTTGTTGATGGTTCTGTTTGTGTCGGAGGTGGTGTTTCTGTGATTGGTGTTTCAGTAGTAACAGCAGTAGTAGAAATTTCTTGTGATGTTGGTGTTGGTGTACCAGCAGTTGTAGTTGCTGTTGATGGTGTTTCAGTTCCTGTGGGAGGTGGTGCTTCTGTAGATGGAGTAATAGCAGTAACAGCAGTAGTAGAAACACCTGGTGATGTAGGTGTTGGTGGACCAGCAGTTGTTGTTGTAGTTGATGGTTCTGTTTGTGTCGGAGGGGATGTTTCTGTGATTGGTGTTTCAGTAGTAACAGCAGTAGTAGAAATTTCTTGTGATGTTGGTGTTGGTGTACCAGCAGTTGTAGTTGCTGTTGATGGTGTTTCAGTTCCTGTGGGAGGTGGTGCTTCTGTAGATGGAGTAGGAGCAGTAACAGCAGTTGATGGTGTTTCAGTTCCTGTGGGAGGTGGTGCTTCTGTAGATGGAGTAGGAGCAGTAACAGCAGTAGTAGAAACACCTGGTGATGTAGGTGTTGGTGGACCAGCAGTTGTTGTTGTTGTTGATGGTTCTGTTTGTGTCGGAGGGGATGTTTCTGTGATTGGTGTTTCAGTAGTAGCAGCAGTAGTAGAAATTTCTTGTGATGTTGGTGTTGGTGTACCAGCAGTTGTAGTTGCTGTTGATGGTGTTTCAGTTCCTGTGGGAGGTGGTGCTTCTGTAGATGTTGTAGGAGCAGTTACAGCAATAGTAGTAACTCCTGGTGATGTAGGTGTTGGTGGACCTGCAGTTGTTGTTGTCGTTGATATTTCTGTTTGTGTCGGAGGTGGTGTTTCTGTGACTGGTCTTTCAGTAGTAACAGCAGTAGTAGAAATTTTTTGTGATGTTGGTGTTGGTGTACCAGCAGTTGTAGTTGCTGTTGATGGTGTTTCAGTCCCGGTGGGAGGTGGTGCTTCTGTAGATGGAGTAGGAGCAGTAACAGCAGTAGTAGAAACTCCTGGTGATGTAGGTGTTGGTGGACCTGCAGTTGTTGTTGTCGTTGATACTTCTGATTGTGTCGGAGGGGGTGTTTCTGTGATTGGTGTTTCAGTAGTAACAGCAGTAGTAGAAATTTCTTGTGATGTTGGTGTTGGTGTACCAGCAGTTGTAGTTGCTGTTGATGGTGTTTCAGTTCCTGTGGGAGGTGGTGCTTCTGTAGATGGAGTAGGAGCAGTAACAGCAGTAGTAGAAACTCCTGGTGATGTAGGTGTTGGTGGACCAGCAGTTGTTGTTGTTGTTGATGGTTCTGTTTGTGTCGGAGGTGGTGTTTCTGTGATCAGTGTTTCAGTAGTAACAGCAGTAGTAGAAATTTCTTGTGATGTTGGTGTTGGTGTACCAGCAGTTGTAGTTGCTGTTGATGGTGTTTCAGTTCCTGTGGGAGGTGGTGCTTCTGTAGATGGAGTAGGAGCAGTAACAGCAGTTGATGGTGTTTCAGTTCCTGTGGGAGGTGGTGCTTCTGTAGATGGAGTAGGAGCAGTAACAGCAGTAGTAGAAACACCTGGTGATGTAGGTGTTGGTGGACCAGCAGTTGTTGTTGATGTGGATGGTTCTGTTTGTGTCGGAGGGGATGTTTCTGTGATTGGTGTTTCAGTAGTAACAGCAGTAGTAGAAATTTCTTGTGATGTTGGTGTTGGTGTACCAGCAGTTGTAGTTGCTGTTGATGGTGTTTCAGTCCCGGTGGGAGGTGGTGCTTCTGTAGATGGTGTAGGAGCAGTAACAGCAGTAGTAGTAACTCCTGGTGATGTAGGTGTTGGTGGACCTGCAGTTGTTGTTGTCGTTGATACTTCTGATTGTGTCGGAGGGGGTGTTTCTGTGATTGGTGTTTCAGTAGTAACAGCAGTAGTAGAAATTTCTTGTGATGTTGGTGTTGGTGTACCAGCAGTTGTAGTTGCTGTTGATGGCGTTTCAGTTCCTGTGGGAGGTGGTGCTTCTGAAGATGGAGTAGGAGCAGTAACAGCCTTAGTAGAAACTCCTGGTGATGTAGGTGTTGGTGGACCAGCTGTTGTTGTTGTCGTAGATGGTGCTGTTTGTGTCGGAGGGGGTGTTTCTGTGATTGGTGTTTTTGTAGTAACAGCAGTAGTAGACATTTCTGGTGATGTTGGTGTTCCAAGAGTTGTAGTTGCTGTTGATGGTGTTTCAGTTCCTGTGGGAGGTGGTGCTTCTGTAGATGGAGTAGGAGCAGTAACAGCAGTAGTAGAAACTCCTGGTGATGTAGGTGTTGGTGGACCAGCAGTTGTTGTTGTCGTTGATGGTTCTGTTTGTGTCAGAGGTGGTGTTTCTGTGATTGGTGTTTCAGTAGTAACAGCAGTAGTAGAAATTTCTTGTGATGTTGGTGTTGGTGTACCAGCAGTTGTAGTTGCTGTTGATGGCGTTTCAGTTCCTGTGGGAGGTGGTGCTTCTGAAGATGGAGTAGGAGCAGTAACAGCCTTAGTAGAAACTCCTGGTGATGTAGGTGTTGGTGGACCAGCTGTTGTTGTTGTCGTAGATGGTGCTGTTTGTGTCGGAGGGGGTGTTTCTGTGATTGGTGTTTTTGTAGTAACAGCAGTAGTAGACATTTCTGGTGATGTTGGTGTTCCAAGAGTTGTAGTTGCTGTTGATGGTGTTTCAGTTCCTGTGGGAGGTGGTGCTTCTGTAGATGGAGTAGGAGCAGTAACAGCAGTAGTAGAAACTCCTGGTGATGTAGGTGTTGGTGGACCAGCAGTTGTTGTTGTCGTTGATGGTTCTGTTTGCGTCAGAGGTGGTGTTTCTGTGATTGGTGATTCAGTAGTAACAGCTGTAGTAGAAATTTCTGGTGATGTTGGTGTTGGTGTACCAGCAGTTGTAGTTGCTGTTGATGGTGTTTCAGTTCCTGTTGGAGGTGGTGCTTCTGTAGATAGAGTAGGAGCAGTAACAGCAGTAGTAGAAACTTCTGGTGATGTAGGTGTTGGTGGACCAGCAGTTGTTGTTGTCGTTGATGGTTCTGTTTGTGTCGGAGGTGGTGTTTCTGTGACTGGTGTTTCAGTAGTAACAGCAGTAGTAGAAATTTCTTGTGATGTTGGTGTTGGTGTACCAGCAGTTGTAGTTGCTGTTGATGGAGTTTCGGTTCCTGTGGGATGTGGTGCTTCTGTAGATGGAGTAGGACCAGTAACAGCAGTAGTAGAAACTCCTGGTGATGTAGGTGTTGGTGGACCAGCAGTTGTTGTTGTTGTTGATGGTTCTGTTTGTGTCGGAGGGGATGTTTCTGTGATTGGTGTTTCAGTAGTAACAGCAGTAGTAGAAATTTCTTGTGATGTTGGTGTTGGTGTACCAGCAGTTGTAGTTGCTGTTGAAGGTGTTTCAGTTCCTGTTGGAGGTGGTACTTCTGTAGATGGAGTAGGAGCAGTAACAGCAGTAGTAGCAACTCCTGGTGATGTAGGTGTTTGTGGACCAGCAGTTGTTGTTGTCGTTGATGGTTCTGTTTGTGTCGTAGGTGGTGTTTCTGTGATTGGTTTTTCAGTAGTAACAGCAGTAGTAGAAACTCCTGGTGATGTAGGTGTTGTTCGACCAGAGGTTGTTGTTGATGTTGATGGCATTTCTGTTAGTTTTGGAGTTGGTGATTCTGTAAGTTTTGTTCCAGCAGTAACAGCAGTAGTAGAAATTTCTGGTGATGTTGGTTTTGGTGTACCAGCAGTTGTGGTAGCTGTGGATGGTGTTTCTGTTCCTTTGGTAGATTTTGTTTCTGTAGAAGGAGTAGAAGCAGTAACAGCAGTAGTAGAAACTCCTGGTGATGTAGGTGTCGCTGGACCAACAGTTGTAGTTGCTGTTGATGGCGATTCTGTTCTTTTCGGTGTTGGAGTTTCGGTCAGTGGTGTTTTAGTAGTAACAGAAGTAGTAGAAAATATTTGTGATGTCGGTGTTGGTGTACCAACAGTTGTAGCAGCTGTGGATGGTGTTTTGGTTCCTATGGGAGGTTGTGTTTCTGTAGATGGCGTTTGAGTAGTAACAGCAGTAGTAGAAACTCCTTGTGATGTAGGAGTTGGTCGACCAGTGGTTGCTGTTGCTGTTGATGGCATTCCTGTTCGTGTTGGAGGTGGTGTTTCTGTGAGTGTTGTTCCAGCAGTAACAGCAGTAGTAGAAATTTCTGGTGGTGTTGGTTTTGGTGTACCAGCAGTTGTGGTAGCTGTGAATGGTGTTTTGGTTCCTGTGGGAGGTTGTGTCTCTGTAGATGGTGTTGGAGCAGTAACAGCAGTAGTAGAAACTCCTGGTGATGTAGGTGTTGTTCGACCAGAGGTTGTTGTTGATGTTGATGGCATTTCTGTTCGTTTTGGAGTTGGTGTTTGTGTACCAGCAGTTGTGGTAGCTGTGGATGGTGTTTCTGTTCCTTTGGAAGATTTTGTTTCTGTAGAAGGAGTAGAAGCAGTAATCGCAGTAGTAGAAACTCCTGGTGATGTAGGTGTCGGCGGACCAACAGTTGTAGTTGCTGTTGATGGCGATTCTGTTCTTTTCGGTGTTGGAGTTTCAGTCAGTGGTGTTTTAGTAGTAACAGCAGTAGTAGAAAATATTTGTGGTGTTGGTGTACCAACAGTTGTAGCAACTGTGGATGGTGTTTTGGTTTCTATGGGAGGTTGTGTTTCTGTAGATGGCGTTTGAGTAATAACAGCAGTAGTAGAAACTCCTGGTGATGTAGGAGTTGGTCGAACAGTGGTTCTTGTTGCTGTTGATGGTGTTTCTGTTCGTGTTGGAGGTGGTGTTTCTGTGCGTGCTGTTTCAGCAGTAGTAGAAACTCTGGTTGATGTTGGTGTGCCAGCAGTTGTAACAACTGTGGATGGTGTTTTGGTTCCTGTTGGAGGTTGTGTTTCTGTAGATGGTGTTGGAGCAGTAACAGCAGTAGTAGAAACTCCTGGTGATGTAGGTGTTGGTCGTCCAGCGGTTGTAGTTGCTGTTGATGGTGTTTCTGTTCGTGTCGGAGGTGGTGTTTCTGTGAGTGTTGTTCCAGCAGTAACAGCAGTAGTCGAAATTTCCGGTGATGTTGGTTTTGGTGTACCAGCACTTGTGGTAGCTGTGGATGGTGTTTTGGTTCCTGTTGAAGGTTGTGTTTCTGTAGATGGTGTTGGAGCAGTAACAGCAGTAGTAGAAACTCTTGTTGATGTAGGTGTTGTTCGACCAGAGGTTGTTGTTGATGTTGATGGCGTTTCTGTTCGTGTCGGAGGTGGTGTTTCTGTGCGTGCTGTTTCAGCAGTGGTAGAAACTCTGGTTGATGTTGGTGTGCCAGAAGTTGTAGCAACTGTGGATGGTGTTTTGGTTCCTGTTGGAGGTTTTGTTTCTGTAGATGGTGTTGGTGCAGTAACAGCAGTAGTAGAAATTTCTGGTGATGTTGGTTTTGGTGTACCAGCAGTTGTGGTAGCTGTGGATGGTGTTTCTGTTGCTTTGGGGGTTTTTGTTTCTGTAGATGGTGTTGGCGAAGTAACAGCAGTAGTAGAAACTCTGGGTGATGTTGGTGTACCAGCAGTTGTAGCAGCTGTGGAGGGTGTTTTGGTTCCTGTTGGAGGTTGTGTTTCTGTAGATGGTGTTGGAGCAGTAACAGCAGTAGTAGAAACTCCTGGTGATGTAGGTGTTGGTCGTCCAGCGGTTGTAGTTGCTGTTGATGGTGTTTCTGTTCGTGTCGGAGGTGGTGTTTCTGTGAGTGTTGTTCCAGCAGTAACAGCAGTAGTCGAAATTTCCGGTGATGTTGGTTTTGGTGTACCAGCACTTGTGGTAGCTGTGGATGGTGTTTTGGTTCCTGTTGAAGGTTGTGTTTCTGTAGATGGTGTTGGAGCAGTAACAGCAGTAGTAGAAACTCTTGGTGATGTAGGTGTTGTTCGACCAGAGGTTGTTGTTGATGTTGATGGCGTTTCTGTTCGTGTCGGAGGTGGTGTTTCTGTGCGTGCTGTTTCAGCAGTAGTAGAAACTCCTGGTGATGTAGGTGTCGTTGGACCAACAGTTGTAGTTGATGATGATTCTGTTCTTTTCGGAGGTGGCGTTTCGGTCAGTGGTGTTTTAGTAGTAACAGCAGTAGTAGAAATTATTTGTGATGTTGGTGTTGGTGTGCCAGCAGTTGTAGCAACTGTGGATGGTGTTTTGGTTCCTGATGGAGGTTGTGTTTCTGTAGATGGTGTTGGAGCAGTAACAGCAGTAGTAGAAACTCCTGGTGATGTAGGTGTTGGTCGACCAGTGGTTGTTGTTGATGTTGATGGCGTTTCTGTTCGTGGCGGAGGGGGTGTTTCTGTGCGTGCTGTTTCAGCAGTAGTGGAAACTCTGGTTGATGTTGGTGTGCCAGAAGTTGTAGCAACTGTGGATGGTGTTTTGGTTCCTGTTGGAGGTTGTGTTTCTGTAGATGGTGTTGGAACAGTAACAGCAGTAGTAGAAACTCCTGGTGATGTAGGTGTTGGTCGACCAGCGGTTGTTGTTGCTGTTGATGGCGTTTCTGTTCGTGTCGGAGGTGGTGTTTCTGTGAGTGTTGTTCCAGCAGTAACAGCAGTAGTAGAAATTTCTGGTGATGTTGGTTTTGGTGTACCAGCAGTTGTGGTAGCTGTGTATGGTGTTTCTGTTGCTTTGGGGGTTTTTGTTTCTGTAGATGGTGTTGGCGAAGTAACAGCAGTAGTAGAAACTCTGGGTGATGTTGGTGTTGGTGTACCAGCAGTTGTAGCAGCTGTGGAGGGTGTTTTGGTTCCTGTGGGAGGTTGTGTTTCTGTAGATGGAGTAGGAGGAGTAACAGCAGTAGTAGAAACTCCTGTAACTGACTTTGTAACTGTTATTATAATTGTTGTTTTAGTGGTTTGTGGTGGAGATGTGAAAGTGAATGGCGTGGTTATTGTCACACATGGGTAAATATTTCTTATTATCATGCCATTAAAATCACACACAGCTGTAAAACATGTGCCATTCCCATCTGAGGTATCGTACACCACTTGTCCAGTAGTGTATACTTTCCCATCATAGGTACACAGAGAAAGACATTCTGCCTCCGTAACACATTTCCTTGTGTCTTCCCTCAGAAAAGGCCTTTCTAAGGGGCACCGAGGAAAACAACCTAAGATAATAATAAATGGCAAGAAGGAATAAACAAAAAATAAATTTCAATTAACTCAGTGTTTTGTTGAATCTAAAGAAACATTATTAATATATTAACAATTCACTCATCATAATGTTCTCTGTTGTTTGGACTATATTTACCCTGTAAATGATTAAAAGATTATTTCATACCTTCTAGAAGAGGAATTTGATTAGAACAATTTCCCGACGGGTTACTGCAAGTTTTCATGCAGGTGGATCCACAGGTTCTATAATGCCATTCACATTCATCTGGAGGACTGTTGTAGTAATCACAGAATAAAGCTGCAAGAACAATTACTTCAGTCAGCAGTATGACAATGTTTATAAGAGGTCAAATAATAGAGGATAATGACAAAATACACTTTTTCTGCATAAATCTGTATTCTGAGTTCCACATTTCATATAGATCTGCATATGGGGAATTCTGACTGCATTGAACACAATTTTATTACAATACTTGGACTTACGACATATGCTTGGGCTCCGCCATGCCACACAAGCTCCTTTTTTACGACATTGAGCAGCATAAGCTGCCACTGCAGTACAGAAACAATCACAGTCACCCCCACTGTCACATGCACAGGTGTCTCTTACGCAGGCATCATAGTACGGACCAGAATCCACCTAGAGACAAGAAATCATTTAAATATAAATTTCAGAAGACCAAGAATTTTCAAAATGCACAAGAATTATAATTTTTTACTTACACGTGAATGGCAGTCTGTAAAAACAGGGCTTGTGATGATGCTGCATTGTTTGATAGCCCAGGCACGCCGATGTGGATTTTTTTCACATGGATTCATCAAGTTGCTCACTTCTGGACAGCTGGGATTTACCTTCCAGCTGTTTCCAAATGCCACTGCGTCAGTGACCTCTTCTCCATCATGCTTCACAAAGTCATTGTTCGCATTACCGTCAAAGTTTCCACACAGTCCACACACCTTGCCCTGCCACAGAGATCATGTGGGTATTAAGGTAAATGGATGAACACAAAGGTGTAGAGGATGGTTTTGTGATTTGTGCATTTAGAGGTAATGCTTACCTTAAATTTAGGATGGAGTTGGAGCATCAGACTCGTTTTATTGTCCCAGATTAAGTTCAAAAGACCTTTGACCTCTATGACATTGTATATTCCAGCAGTATGGATTTGATACAGGTAATCAGTGCCATTGCTTTCAACAACTTTGATCCCATTCTCCTCTGATAAAATCATCTTGTATCTCTGCAGGATTTAAATAGTTAGTGACATGCAATTATCTTTAAGCAAACAATGTCTGCATAAATATATTATCATATTCCAGATTTTAACATATGTTTAAAGTATGCTCAAGCTGATTTCGCACTATGAAATAAACTCACCCCAAAGGAAAGACTAATGGATTTGGAGCAAATGGTGCCACTGGTGCCACAGGGGATGTTCTCTGTGACCAGGCGTAGAGAATATGGACTCTGTTCATTATTGCAATTATCCTAAAGGGGTTGCACATGAACTGTGTATCAGACCAGATTTTATTTATTTTTTTACTAGGTAAGAAGCCAAATAATTCAAAGAAAAACATACATGGGCCAAGATGTGTTCACAGTCTCCAGGGAAAGAATATTTCTTGCCATCGAAAGTCATGAAATGACCTTCACCATAGATAGTACAGGTGCCATAACACTCATTATCTGTACATGTCCACATACCATTTGTGCATGTGCTGAAATATAGACAACAATTCACAGATTAACCCTTTAATGTTGTATGTTTCTCAGTGAGACTGCAGAGTAGGAATCTTGCAATGTTTTTAAAATTACTTATTTTTTGGGGGATGGAGAAAAAGTTGCATATGTTGTGATGGTAGCTGTAATTTATTTTTTTACTTCTATCAGTGCTAGCTCACCAGGTGTTACAGTCCTCTTGAACTTGCTCTCCAGGTGAATAGCTGAGTCCGTTGTGGACACAGGTGCAGTTTGTCCTCTCCACACACCCACCTTTTCCATCAGCCAGAAGGTGATCTGGACACATACACCCTGATACACACCCAGTACTCACCTACAGACAAAACAAACCAAGAAGGACCAGCATTGGTAAGCCTAGCTATGCTTTTACAAAATTATTTTGTGGCAACAAAAACAATTACTACTGGAAAACTGGAAACTGCTAATTGCTAAGTAATGTTTTTGTCTTTTCCTCATCCAAACTCACGCAGTTGCTTAGGTCTTGGTTCTGACAGGTCCTCTGACACTCTGTCCCTTTTGTTCCAGGTTCATAATTTGAGCATTTGAAGTAGACCATTGGAGCCACACAGTCTAAAAACAGTCAAATGTATGAAAAGTGGGAATCTTCAACACTGATGACTCAAGTTTGAATTTTACAAGCGCTATTTCAGAATTAAATTCCAACTTACCTTCCTTACTGGAGCAGTGCAATTTTCCAAGCGTACAGGTGCTATAATATGACAAATCAGGAGTTACTGATGGTTGTCAAGACAAGAGTTATCAATTGGTAGTCTAACAAGAATGCATTGTTTATAGGATGAAGAATTCATACCATACAACACCATCTATGTTGGATGTTGCCGATGGTTCTATGACCTGGTTGCCTTCGTAACAAGGACACTGGTGGGCAGGCACACAACTGCCAACTTCATTAAGGTAGGTTCCCTCAGAACAGACGCAGCCGTCTACTGGGGTGAAGGACCCTGGGCAGGTGTTGTTTGGTTCATTGAGAGAGCGGCAGGTGTTGCCACAGCTGGACACACCGTAGGAGTGCTTCATGTTTTCTGAACACTCAGATACTGTGCACGGATAAATACATTTGTATTATGACTCATTGTTTCATTATTTTCAAATTCTGCGGAATGTGATTCAAATGCATGAATTCTGTTGAACTCTACAAGCAAGTATTCTCACCACAGGGTTCAGAATCCATCCATCCCTGGAGAATGATTCCTCTGGCAGCACAGGCGTGGGCATAGTTGGACACAGCCGCACACATACACTTCCTAATATCTGCACATTTGCAGGTGTCATAGACACACCACTGCATAGGATGAAACCCATATTCAATTATATGTAATTCATAGATATATATTGTTAATTTCAAAATAGACGAGTGTTCAGTGCATAAATACACACTTGGTAGAAAATCTCAGGACATATTTCTGAATGACATGCAGAAAAGACTCCGCTGCTGTTTGTAAGACGGGAACACCAGTCTTTAGCAGGTTTTTCTGAATGGAAAGAGTAAAGAGAGTTCTGTAATGTTTGCAAGTTGAATAATCACATATATTAATGACTTTTATATATTTATTTATGAATTTCTTTAAATGTTTGTAATATTGTGTACCTGTGTCCACACTCAAGCTACAGGGGTTGTCAAATGTGTTTTCAATATCTGGACAACCATATGGGTTTTTCTTCCAAAAGTTGACAAACGTTATTGGTGTGCCCTCTATGATACCAGACTCTGTTTTGAAATCATCTGATTGGACATCATTATAGTTTCCACATAGACCTGAAAGAAGAAAGGTGTAAAATTAAAAATACAATGCCTTTAATTAATTCACTATACACTAATGCATTTTTGAAGGGTCATACATTTACATTTTAAATCATTATACTGTAACAGTTTTATAAATCTTACATTTTTACTCTTTCTTCCTTCCCTAGCAATATATATATATCTGTGTGTGTGTGTGTGTGTGTGTGTGTGTGTGTGTGTCAATAAATTTATTTATGGACAAAACTCACCACTCATCTTTCCTTTCTCTTCAGTGCTGGCTACAATATACAACTGCATGACTGGAGCTAACTGAATCTCTAGACGAAGACTCCTCATATCAGCAATGATGAAAGAGGAAGTGGGCTGAAAGATGCTCACAGGACCTGGGACAATTAAATAGGTGGGTAAAACAGGACATCTAGTCATCGGTGCCAATTGTTATGGTAATATACTTAATAGGGTGTCAACCCACCTGTGGTGGCAGGAAGCTTATATGGACTGTTTCCATCCAGTGTCACAACACCATTGGAGGCAAAACTAATCTGTTAAAACAAAATATGTTTTGTAATTGCATCTTGCAGGATTTTGTAAGAAAAATAGTGCTGAAGAATGCTTTATGTATTCTGCACTATGCTGAAAGCAAGTGTATCATTCTGATCATAGACAATAGAAAAATTAAAAATATGAACTCAGTCCTTACAGTGGTCCCCGAAATTACAAGGGTAACTGAATTTAGACATGTGTCTGTTCGGGCCGGATCACACTTGGCCAGGTTTCCCACAACAGCAATATCACTGTCATTAGAGTGCTGGAATGAAAGAAATGATTGTAAGAACCTCAAAGTTATATAGTGTGTATTACATACAGGAGAATGGAAAACTTTATAATGTCAGAAGTTTTTATATATGAAGTTGTTATATAAACCATATGAATAAATGTGTAAGTGGAGGCTTTAATGTATCTAGCCCTGACAGAAAACATCTGGATCATCTGCTGTACTAACAGACCTTAGTGAGGATGTAGTCACAGTTGCCACTGAAGGTGAAGGTCTTTCCATCATAAGTGGTGACGTGAGACCCTCCAACAACAGAACAGATTCCGGGACATTCCAGGTATGTACAAGTCCAGTGTCCAGCGACGCACACACTGACACAGTACAGAAGCAGTATTAGAATGGGGAAATATGTAAGTGGTATTAAAAGGGAATTTAAAATATTTCAATTATAAAATTGTTACCATTTTTTGCAAGCTTGTGTGTAAGACTCTCCTGACTGATATAGTGCACCGTTATGATCACAAGGGCACTCGTTCACAGGAACACAGCCATTCTGACCAATGTCATCTTCCACGGTGCCTTTACAAAAAGAATCATGATACCATTTATTAAGAGGAAAAAGTGGCTTTAAAATAACAGTTTTAAATATGCAAGTGTTTGACTCTTGATATGGTGTGAAATTACCTTCAGGGCAAAAACAGCCATCCACACAGTGTTCTTTACACAGTAGACTTGCGGTCGGATCTGAGCAGGTGTTCTTGCACGGACTCCCACACTCCATGTATTGCAAGTTCAGAGGACACGTCTTTGCTGCTCCACAGAATAACACAATTAGTATATCAAACACATCCGACTATATCACAACTTTTATACTACAGTAATATTGAAAACTTGTTTCAGATCCTTAAAAATGAATGAATTATTATTCATAATTCACTCGCTTAATGTTATTTATATATTTACTTGAATCATACCCATAGAGTCTGCAAGTTCTAATATTAAGTTCTAGTGAGCTGTAGGTGTTGTGGTGGTATTATCATATTATTCCTAGTGATTTTTAAAAATTGTTTTCCAGAAATGAAACTCACGACAGAGCTGTTCTGTCCTCCATGTTCCTGGTTTTCCTCCAGCATGAGTGCATTGTCGTGAAATCTCTGTGAGCGTGTGGCAGAGACAGTCGTAATTTCCGTAACACTGACACAGGTCGTCTACACAAGCTTTTTCAAATGAACTCATGTCCATCACATTTTGACAGTCGGCAAACCCTGGACTGCTGAGATACTGCTGGCAAACACTTATGTGCTATATAAAAAATTTAAATAAGAATTTAATTGGCAAATGAGTGAATCAGTTGAATAAATAGAAAACAGTCAATTTAGTTCAGTGAAATTGTCAACTTTTTTTAATTGTAAAATATATTGCTCCGAAAACTTTGTCACATACCTGGTCGCACTGATCCCCAGGAGGAAGTGTAACGTCCTCGCAGGATTCAGTTGGTGTGGAAACCTTCCAGGTGTCTAGGCCTGAGAAGGATTTATTTATTTGATATTTTGTCTGGCATTCAAAAGAAGATCTAAAGCAAAAGTTTATTATGTCATTTAATTGAAACATCAGGTTTACCGCTTTTAGGGATATCGTCATTCTTGTTGCCGTTGTAGTTTCCACAGAGTCCACAGGTCTGACCTTGGTACTTCTCTGCAAGTTCAATCTAGGAAGCATCATATAACAAGATACTGTTTATACAATTTATTTTCTCAAAAGCGAGTCTGTCCAAATGTTTATTTATTTCTAAAATATATGAGCATGCAAACACACTTAAAATCAACACTGAGCTGTCAGAAACATCTGCAAAACCTGTTGGTTCACTATGGCTTATTTAGACAATTCATATTTGCTTTGTGATTAGTAGAACTGATATCCTGTTTGATGTTTAGTTTTCCTAGTCTTAGTTATTGTGTGCAAACAAATATGATTGCTTAAAGGGTGTGTCTGATTTCATTATAGGGTTATGGATTAATCATGGCACATACTAAACAAGAACCTGTGCTGGAATTCTCCTGCACTTTATTTGGTTCGCTTTGTTTTGTTTTTTTACTGCTATCATCAGATTTAATCAAATCAGTTTGAACTCTTATTTGGCTTGTAGTATCACATATTCATTACAAGTATTACAATAACCACAGTTAAACATGACGATTTGATTAAATCATACCAATATAGAGTTGTCTTCTTCCCAGAAGACAGTCATTCCATATTTGGAAACTTTAATACTTGTTGGGGTTCCTTCAATTTTAATTCCATTCTGACTGATTGGAATCGACACCCTGTAAAAGAAAGTGTTACGAATTTTAACCAAACATTTTTGCATTTTTAAGATGCAGTCATATAATTGAAAAACGCTCATCTTTAAGATTCTAGGCAAAATGTTTATAATTGTAGTATCATTTTAAGTACTATTTTCACCATTTTACATTTTAGAAGCACTAATATTATGTTGCTTCTAAATTAATTTACATTTTAATTGACAGTGTAAAGAAGACTGACGCTAGAATAAATCAGGTAAAAATGAAATAAAAATCAACTCACACATTATCATCCATGGTGATGTCGCCATTAGTGATTTTGATGACTGTTCCCTGCAGTTTTATTGTGACTGTGTTGAAAGTGATCGAACCATTCACAGTCTCTCTTTGCATTTGGATGTTAAAATCAGATGTGGCAGTGTCACACATCACTGTCAGAACATAGTTGCACGTGTCTGGCACTTGAAAGAATTGACCATCAAAGGTCTTGAAGTGGAAATTTCCCCATGTGCTGCAGATCGTGGATTGATGATCAGGATTTGGTTCAACTAAACCAAGAGAGACAGTTTTTAAATCTCTAATCTGTGATAAGTACTTTCAGTGAACAAAACTACACAAGTTAGTTCTCCGAATTGTAAGAACTGCTTAATACCTTTTGTTACCATCACAGTCGTCATTGGGAACACTAAATATAACAGACAAAAAGAAAAACAGTTTTCATTTTTAATGAAACACATTTGTTTGAAAAAAAAGAGAAAACTATCCAAATAAAAATGTTATAAGGTAGATGGATATAGTGTGACAGTGTTACAAAAGTCATATTTACCCACTGAAAAAATAGTGCACCTCAAAATGTCTTATAAATCTAATATTTACAAATATTTCTGAAAAAAATTTTTTTGGCCTAAATTATGTTTTGCAATTATAATGCGCATACCACTTAAACTTTTACTCTATTCAATATTAGAAACTTTGACTGAAAGAATGTTACATATATTAAAGACTGAAATTATGAGTTCAGTTTTCTATTCCATTATTAGTGTTACAGTTGTCAAATGTCAAATCTTGTAAGTTGGTTAATATAAATGTTTTATCATATTCAAGTTTTTGATATAAAATATAAATTTTAATCAAAAATGTAGAGTTTTAACTTTACTGTTATCAGTCTATATATTATTTTTGATGGATGACAAATTTAAACTGGAATACTTTGATTAAATATATTTGAAATTACTTATACAAAAGGTTTAGGTTTACTTCTTCTGACGGATCTGATGGTTCTTGGTCAGTACATACTCATATAATCCATAACTACAATTAAATATTCACCTGTTGTTGATGTTGGCGGCCAGGTTGTAAAGTCTGTTGGATCCTTCATAAAATCCCCATAATCCTCCATGAAGCCTTAAAGATAGAAAGAGGTTTTTAAATGATATTTTGAAAGGCATTTTAAGGATTTGATTTTTTTTTTTTTTAACTTATTTAACTTATTTTATTCTGCTTACCTGCTTGTACTAACTGCAGACCCATCAGCAAGACGACCCATCTCTGCATCCACACCTGGGACATCCTCACAGTCCCCATGGAGACAACATCCATCCTTGAGAGCTAATGTGAGCTGTCTTTCAGCACTTGTCCTTTTATAACAGCCATTAGTTTGCTTTGGAGGAATGTGGTTTGTAATCAGAGGGTGGACCCCTTGCTTGGCCTTGGGCTTGATAGATACTTGATACAAACCAGAGGGTGGACCCATTGCTTGAATTTGGCCTTGGGCTTGGTAGACACTTGATACAAACAAATATTTAATGTCTTCGCTAGTGATATTAAATAAGCTGTATTTAAATGATGAGAACGATGTACGTTCACACAATGATTCATTTTTCTCTTGTTTAAATTACAGGGATGTACAAGGATGTGGTTCTTGACTCATTCACAACGTGAAGGATATTTCATTTAGCAATATCATTTTTGTAATTGTCAAATTGTCTTTGAAAATGTTTTAGCACTACTGGACATTACTATTTTTCTCAATTAAAATGTCAGTTAATCATGTTTAATGAGACGTTTATATTTTGGTGTTTATAAAAAAAAAGAATGAGAATGTATTACTAAAAAAAAATAGATGCGCAAACTCCATAAATGTATTAATGTGGTAAATATAGCATCCCTGGTAATTATTTTAATCTAGCAGGATTAAAATCTGTAACTTCAGTTACTTATAACATCATATAATTGTTGTTTATAATTATAGCTTTTAACCAACTTTTAATTAATGTAGTATTATCAAGGCATTGTTACAAATGTCAATTACTTTGACAAATATGTCAAAATGCCGAAGTATTGCCTAGAAACATTTTCAAATTCATTGACTCTCCATGATTCTAAAGAATCTAAAGAGCCCAGGCTCACAACAATATTATACATTTGTATTTTTGTACATGTAACTTCTAGGTGGCACTGTGCCAATTCTTCTCGTCTATGTTTGATGCACAATTTAGATTATCTGTACCAAGTTTTGTCTCAGTTCACCAAAAAGTTAGTAAAACACAGCAGGTTGCATGGAAAAAATCAAAATGGCAGACAAGCAATAGAACACTGAGTATCATTCAGTGCTCTTTGACAAAAACAGGTGTTCTGTGCTTCCATGATAAACATTTTTCAAGCTTGAAGTACCACCTTCATGTTTAGTTTCTTTTTGATTCATTTTGTTTACTTCATAGGTTAAAATGTGATTAATTAGATTTAACATGTTCCGTCAACTAACCCTTGCATCTTAAATCAATACAATGACATAATCCAAAGGCAAATAGGAGCAGTACTTGATTCAATAGCCTTTCAGCAGAGTTGTGTACTCAGAGCTTCATCTCGCCCAGTTTGACATGTTTGAGGGGTTAATTCTTTGAAACCTTTTATGACTGTAGATCTTTCTGGATGCAACAGCAAACATATGGTAAGTATTTAAATGTGTAAACTTTGTCTTTTCTATTCTCACTGTTTGCGAAGTATCAGAGTCCTCGTACTGAAGGTTGAATTTGACATCGTGTTAAAGTACGTTAATAGCAATATTAAATTATTCAAAAAGTCCCTTAAATGACAGACTATGCTTTTTGGTCAAAATAATTGGTGTGTGTTGGCATTACATATCTGAAAAAGAATTTGATATGCATTTACCATAATACATGACCATGGACCACAAAACCAAATATAAATAAAATAAATAAGCTTTCCATTGATGTGTGGCTTGTTAGGACAGGACAATATTTGGCTGTGATACAACTATTTCAAATCTGGAATCTGAGGGTGCAAAAAAAAAAAAAAAAAGAAATTCTAAATATTAAGAAAATCACTTTTACAGCTGTCTAAATGAAGTCCTTAGAAATGCATATTACTTATTAAAAATGAAGTTTTATATATATTTATGGTAGGGAATTTACATAATATATGTAACATGATCTTTACTTGGGCCCAATCTCAGTTCTATTTTATACCCCATTCCCCAGGGGTGAAATATTCCCTTAAGAATTGGCACACCGCTACTATACTGCTACTTACACGTCATCATACGTCATCCAGCTCCTACAATTAATACGCCTATACTGGTGTGCTTGTGTCTTTAGAGCCTCCCTGTTCTATATTAATAGGCTGCTTACTGACAAACACACATATTGAAGAATGTGCAGCTCACAGCTCAAGGAGCAAAGAAAATGGTCAATGCTGTCCCATGATATTAATATCAGATTAAATACTGAATCACTACATTATATTTTCCAGCAACGAGAGCATAAAATCTCGCTTACACACAACTTCCATCTCTCTCTGTCTTTGTATCTCTCTTTCAATTTGGCAATATTTGAGAAAAGGATTTAGCTATTTCTAATTATTGCACTGTACAAACTAAAGGGTGCCCCAGATATCCTTTTATATATTTTAGGAACTTAAAAATGTATGAACCTCTTAATACGGTTCCTGGAGGAACCATGGGATCCTCGAATCACTTTGTTTCTGATGTTCTGGAGTCACTCTTTCATTACATTGAGACCTCAAAGTGCTCTGGAGGTTCCTGGAGGTACTCATTTAAAAAAAAAAAAGGGTTATTGTAAGATCTGTTAGCATTAAAGTGGTTCCTGGAAGATCTCACTTGTAAAAAACAGCATCTGGAAGAACCCAAATATTCATTTGACAAAAGTGTAATATGACTGATTATTATTACTATTAATATTTACTTTACTTTTGTGGCACTTGCCATGTGAAAACATTTTTTTTTTTAAATTGCATGATTAGTAAAGAATAAATTGTCACACTTGTCTTGTTCACAGTCAGAATTGGCCCCCATAACATAAATAAATAAATGAATGAATAAATAAAAATATCTAGAAATCAGTCACAGTATATCCAACTAAAATTCTAAAATAATTTCTGAAATCACAAGAGCGATTTCAAAAAAAAAAAAAAAAAAAAGTAACGGAAAGCCAAAATGATATATCAGTCCTCTATACACTGAACAAAATGAAACAGTTAAAAAATCATAAATATTTGTGGATTAATGCTTATTGGAGACACAAACCGTTTCAAACGATTCAGTTCGATTTGGTGAACTGGAACAAGAAGAACTGGTTAAATCAAATGATTCGTTCGCGAACCGAATATCCCTACACTTGAACACGCTCACAACAGACCCGGAAGAGAAGACAATGCTGAATAAAGTCGTAGTTTTTGCTATTTTTGGACCAAAATGTATTTTCGATGCTTCAAAAATTTTTAACTGACCCTCTGATGTCACATGGACTACTTTCATGATGTTTTTCTTACCTTTCTGGACATGGACAGTATACCGTACACACAGCTTCAATGGAGGGACTGAGAGCTCTCGGACTAAATCTAAAATATCTTAAACTGTGTTCCGAAGATAAACGGAGGTCTTACTGGTTTGGAACGACATGAGGGTGAATCATTAATGACATAATTTTCAATTTTGGATGAACTATCCCTTTAATTTTAATTCATAAACAATTGTGCATTCTTTATGTTTGTTCATAAACTTTGAAGTTTAATTGAAATTACATGAAACATTAAAAAAAACAAAAAATAAACATATAAGCCTATGTAGGAAAAAATATTAACCAAGATGGCGTCAAAGTAATGTGTAATCTTAGCTAATGCGTGCTGGTGTCAGTTTCTATTTCCTTTGAAAAATCATTTTGGGAGAAAGAAAAAAAAGTCCATTATACTGTTTTTTTTTTGCCATTTATTTTGCTTTATTATAGTCAGCACTCATTTCACAAGAAGAAAATCATTTTATTTTGCATTGCTAAAGAAGAAACAAAATACCCTGAAAATGCCCTGAGAGATAATAGTTATAGAACAGAAAGCTGAATGGTCCCATCATTCACCAATATATGCATAGTATTTAGCAATTTATCTGGAATTGTAGCAGTATAGCATACACACTGAATGGGATCTTTTATCCACTAGTCTTCTGGTTTTCACATGCTATTGGAGTGCATTTGCAGCTCTCTATGTAGACGTAGTCATGATCGATCACACGGTCATCAGAACACTTCAGCTGCACTTTTTTAACGCTGGTTTTCATCTCCCGACAGCAAGAACAGCTGTGCATCATGATGTTGGCTCCCATTGAATACCTATGTGGATTTCCAAGAAAAACACCAGTCAGTTAAGCACAAAAACAATTTCTTATATACAATTCTGTGTTAAAGTTGTAATATAGCCCTGTTTACAGCTGGAATGAACAATCATTCAATATGAGTATATGTAAGTATGAAGTATATTTCACAAGAAATCATGTCGGGGTGCTCTCACATTGATTCTGTGTCACAGTGGCCACTGCAGGAAGTCACTTCTATGGGATGGATGGACTTGCAGTCATTTAAAGTAACATCTGTGGTGTTCTTCACACGAACACAGTTCCTGAGCTCACCTGAGATATTAGAGGTAATAGGAGATAATATAAATATATATATTTTTAAAAATTGTAAATACTGGGACAAGTTTATAAAAAGCAGGACCATAAAGAAGTTTTGAACAAGGAAACAATTTCTTACAAGTATTGCAACATTCATCTGCATCAAGTGTCAGTGTTCCCTGTAAAGACAAATAGGGCTTTGTTTAAATATCATATTCATAATTAAAGGGATAGTTCACTCAAAATGTCTGTTGTTCAAAACCTGTGTAATTATGATAAAGCAAAATATTATTCAAATGGTTTTGTCTGTAAAAAGGCAACAGGGTTCAAAACAACATCGAAATATCTTCTTTTGTGTTCCACAGATGAAATATTCATGCAGGTTTGGAACAACACGAGGATGAGTAAATGTTGACAGAACTTACACCACCTTATAAGTGGAATTATTTAGGCACTACAGATGGAAGAAGAAAAAAAAACCTACATGCATATACCTTTTAGTGTGGGAAGACAGAAACAAACAGAACAAGTGCGTCATGTTTGGAACTTGAGCTAAAGATGTTAAACTCACAGGCACACACTCATCTGGATTGAACTCTGGACAGGTTGCTATGGTCTTCTCTATCATGAATGTGTCATTCATTTGTTGACAGATCACAGTCTCACACTTGTAGTTGTACGTGTCTCCAGTCTACAAAAAAATACAAATAAGTAAAATATATAGCTGAACAGATAATGTGAACTGAATGTGTGAAGAAAAGTTTGAGAACATGCACCTTGAGAATATGTGTGGTGTTGTCTGGCGCCGTATAAAAACAGCTATTTTGCTGGCATGTTTGACAGCATTCTCCTTCTTCTTGGACAGGCACAAATCCCTTGGAGTACAAAAAAAAACAACAATTTTATAATTTTGATGTTTAAATACTTTAGATGTTTATAAATTGAGTTGTATGAATGAATTGATGTAATGGTTCACAAGAATAAATAGTAATTATTACATCAGGGCAAGGTTCACAGGCGATAGAAGCGCACGTGACGACATGTAGTTGGGTATTTGGATCTTTATCCATTAGACAGTTACATTCGATGCAGGGATCTGTGGGGATTTGAACTCCAGGCTAGAAGCAAAAATAGATTATCCAATCAGAAAATTGTCAAATACTAACACTATTTAAGAGTTTTATCTTGTGTTCCCTTTTAAATATCAGGATTTGCCCAAATTAACTTTATTAGTTTAAACAAATGAACCCAGTAGCTTACCTGGTACTCAGTGTTATTGTACACACATACATCTTTGGGCACTGAAAATCATAAAAATCAGTTTTATGAGCCATAAAGCCAGTTCAATAATAATTTATGCTACTTTAGTCAATTTAAAGAAAAGGTGTAATTTGTGTAATGCAGTTCATTTTTTATGTCTGTCACATATCTTGATAAAATATAAAACTTACAATGTGTAAAGATAGAAATCATATCAGTTAGCCTTTTGAATAATTACACTTGCTATCTTTGCCATGTAAAAAATTAGACAATTTCATATTCCAGATTTTCTTCAGATTTCATTTTTATATAAATACATTAGATTTCAACATGGACTCAATAGGTACTGCCTGATAGGAATAGGACTTACAATATATATATATATATATATATATATATATATATATATATATATATATATATATTATTATTATTTTTTGTAGGACAGCTAATTGTTTATCAATTAAATCTACAGAATAATATGTGAGACTTACCACAGGGTGGACAGCAACTGTCTTCAGATTTATTTGCTGCCAACGTATATCCCACAGCACACTTCTTCTGAAGACACAGCTCGACATCACACACTGAATGGGTTGAGAAATGGGGATTCTTATAAATAATTTTTGAATGCATTTATGTAGGTATAGTTCAATAGTGGCAGTAACTGTGAATCATTTATTTGCTTCAGATTCATTATTTTGCTTGTAATGTTCAAGCAAGTTTAGTCTTGACTCACCGCAGGTTAGGCAGCAGTTTTCAATTATTTTCTTTTGTTCTGGTCCACAGGACTTTTCAGCCGGACACCCGACAGGCACAGTTTTAATACCAAAGGTCTCATTGGAGCATGTGTACTCATGACAGTCCATGGTCCATGTATCCCCAGGCTGCAGGAAGAAAAACAAGTAGATGATGGTTAGGAATTTGTGATGATTGTAAATAGCAGATGCTAATTGAAATATTTTGAATCACACTAAATATCTTTTCTATTTTTTTTGCCTATACATACCTGTCTAGGTAATCCATCAGGGCCAATGCAATCTACATGGAGGGAATGAAAAAGAAATCAGTGGAAATAAGACGTGTGCATTTAACAGAGAAAATAAGGAAGAATGGTAAGTAAATAAAGCAACATGTCTTACCACAATAAGATGTACAGGCATCTATCGTTGAACTAACTCGATATTTGTCATCAGGACAGTAACAGCCTTCCGTAAATGTTTGATGACAGTTATTGTTTTGACAGTCTTTCTCCACAAACATATCGTTGTACCTAGTTGAGTAAGCACATCAGATAATGAAGTATTTTAGCTGCAACACTTACTAAGGACTGTTGTTTTGTAGATATGAGATGTAAGCTTACCTTGTACTGCAGGTTTTTTCAACTTTAGGACCACATCCCTTATAGACTTTGTGACTGGGGCACTTGTATTCTGTTAAAGAAGTCAATAACAATTACATATCAGGGTCCTCTTGAGTACAACATACTGTATTTTAAAAACACCCCAAAACACTCAAAAGGTAATGTTCATTTTGCTTACCACACTTTTTGGTGAGTTCATTTGATGTTCTCCACTCCACACAGATACCCTGTTTGCCACATAGCAGAGCGTATGCCTCCAGACTGGTACAACCAATAGAGCTGTTTCCCATGTGGCACACATCATATTTGCATGCTTCATAATAACTTTCATAAGGAACGACCCCATGGCATTCCATGAACATACTGTGGAGAAACATATACTCAATCTGACTTTTGATTTCAGGCATCCTAAATAGACAGTACAGCCAAAAATTTCACCATGATGTTCTTTCAAACCTGTATGACTTTGTTTATTCTATTTTTGTACCAAATAAAGAAAGTCAAACACATTTGGAACAACTTGAGGGTAAGTAAATGGTGACAGTTTACTTGCATTTACCTTTAAAAGGGAAAAACGCTTTGTAATAATCAGTGCTACAAACATAAGTGATTAACATATTTTTATTTTCCTTACTCGCTCTTGATGAGATCACAAATGGTCGGATTGCATGTAGATGGAGTTGGATGTGTAGGTGGAGATTGAGTTGGAGGTATTTTGCATCCTGGGGGGACCATCCAAAGCTCTGCCATGTTCACACATGATTGATCAATTTGTCCATCGGGACGTCTGCAGTCATTTGTACGGTTGTTGTCACAAACCCCTAAAAAATGTAGTTTAATTATACAGTAGTTCATCTGAATTAAGTGAGCAAGAAATGGACAATTCAAAGTAAATTTTATATTAACAATCAGGTAGAGGTAGTTTTTTTTTTCACTGGTAAATGTAAAATGAAACAGTACTCTCACGGATATTCTCCAATATGTACTCACCGCACTGTCCCTCTGTATTACCATGGAAGTATGAGAATGGGAGATTGATCTCAAAGCCTTGATGATTCACAGTAATGTCAACTTTGATTTCAGTGATGTTCACAATTACTGCCATGCCAGAGGTGATGATGAAGAAGTCATTATTCATATAAGTTAGTTGCTTTAATTCATCATTAACGTAGACCTGAGGGAAACAATGTCTTTCTGTGTTATGACAATTATGCTCTAAAGTACGATGTGTTGTTTTGCAAAGTTGCGTGATTTGAAATGAAATTTGAAGTACTTTTGTATACAATTAATTAGAATTTTGCTTGTTTTTCAGAAATCTATAAATGTTTTTGCTTTAGTCCTATTACTTACCTGGACCTCTTTAGTGTTGCTTGTCAGCTTTATTTTATAGGATTTGTAGTTTACAACCACATACTCAGGGCAAGCAAGATTATTTTTAACATCACAATAATAGTTTTTAACATGGACACTGATATTGTATTTTGGGATGATTTCTTGGAACAAAACGTAAGTGCAGTTTCCTTGGAAAGCATAGTAGGTTCCATCAAAAGTTTGGTAATGTGGGTCACCCCAGCCACTACATTTACCTGCAAAAACAATTTACAAAAAAAGTAAATATAAGGTACTGGCAAGGACAGTTGTTGTCGTTTTAATATTATTGAAATTTACTTAAATATGAATATTTCATATTAATGGAATGTCCATGAACATGAATTACACTCACATTCACACTCATACTTAGAACAGCAGCCATTGTTGTAGGGCACCTTCTTAGCTTTAATTCCATTGCTACATTTAGGTATGACATTATCAGATATGCCACATTGTAGAGGTGTTGATGTGACACTGCCGTTTTTGCATGTGTTGTTTTTGCAGTTTTCAATCCAGGATTCCAAATGCTGTATGGCACAATTGGATTGATAAGCAGAACAATCAAGAAATGAATTAAATTCATTCGTTTCAAATATCTTTTTTTCCCTTAACAATTAATACTCTAGACATCTAGTAGTTATACAATACATAATGAATGTAGTGTTATTTAACTACACATTATATCAAATAACCATTAAAAGCTATTTTTGTATTTTTTATTTTAAAAAATCATGCAGAATATTTTTTAAAACATTACAGCATAAGTGTACAGCTAATTATTAAATTACCTTTCTGTTGAATTCTTTGCAGTCTCTTGGTAATTTGCATGGCTGAGAAACTATATCTATACCACAGGAGGAGTTGCATTTGGCAGTGAAGCACCAACCTGCTTGATCTGTTTTATTGTAGATTATTGACCCTACAATTACAATAAAAGGATGTGCAAAGGAGGTAAACAACAAGAGAGATTTTTATCATGAATGCAACTTGAATGTAATGTAGGGTCAAGGAAATGTATACATGTACAATGATTTAAAAAACTGTAAAGTTGGAAAACTGTAAGGTTTGGGAAATTATTGTTAAAGTGACTCTCACCTGGTGAGTATACTGCTGTTAAATATGGGCATTGACACTGGTGTACTGTGTTATTTCTGGTGGTATTGGGAGTAACTCCTGTAACCACATGTATCCCTGTTGTAGTAGTAAAGATTCTTGTAGATGTCTTTGTTGATGTGGGTGTTGTTGTGCCAGTAGTTGTACTAGTTGTAGATGATGTTTCTGATGATGTAGGTGTCATTGTTACAGTAGATGGTGTGATAGTATTGGTTGTGTATGTTGATGTAGGTGTTGTAACAGTTGTAGGTAACGTCTCTGTTGAAGTAGGTGTCGAAGTTCCAATAGTTGTAGTAGTGGATGTGATTGTGGAGGGTGTTTCTGTTGATGTAGGTGTTGATGTGGGAGTTGTTGTTATAGCAGTAGTTGTACTAATTGTAGATGGTGTTTCTGTTGATGTAGGTGTCAATGTTCCAGTAATTGGTGTAGAAGTTGATGTGATTGTAGATGGTGTTCCTGTTGATGTAGGTGTTATTGTAACAGTTGTTGGGGATGTTTCTGTTGATGTAGGTGTTGATGTGGGAGTTGTTGTTGTAGCAGTAGTTGTACTAATTGTAGATGGTGTTTCTGTTGATGTAGGTGTCAATGTTCCAGTAATTGGTGTAGAAGTGGATGTGATTGTGGATGGTGTTCCTGTTGATGTAGGTGTTATTGTAACAGTTGTAGGGGATGTTTCTGTTGATGTATGTGTTGATGTTGGAGTTGTTGTTGTAGCAGTAGTTGTACTAATTGTAGATGGTGTTTCTGTTGATGTGGGAGTTGTTGTTGTAGCGGTAGTTGTACTAATTGTAGATGGTGTTTCTGTTGATGTAGGTGTAATTGTAACAGTTGTAGGTGTTGATGTTACAGTAGTTGTTGAGGTTGTTGATGTTAGTGTACTTGGAGATGTTGTAGGAGTGCAATAGTCTTCTGGTTTACAACATTTTACACGTATTTCATAATTATAACAAAGTGGTGGAATGCTATTTGCATTGTCTTCGTTTGAACATGACAGTCCAAATGATGTATTACAATAAACTGTTTGTCCCAAATCTTGCAGGGACTTTTGGGGATAATTTACTGCCCTGCATTCAATTTCTTCAGGGCTCTGACAGATAATCTTTTTTGACTTCCACAATGCATCTATGGGTTCAGTTTCGAATCCTTCTGCCTCTGTACTGGGTGTGTTGCCGTCAGTCCAATCTGACCATGTGCATTTAGGAGTACAGATGGGAGTTGTTTTTGTTGTAGCAGTAGTTGAGCTAATTGTAGATGGTGTTACTGTTGATATAGTTGATGTTTCTGTTGACGTAGGTGTCGATGTTCCAGTAGATGGTGTAGTAGTGGATGTTATTGTGGATGGTGTTCCTGTGGATGTAGGTGTTATTGTAACAGTTGTCTCTGATGTTTCTGTTGATGTGGGAGATGTTGTTGTAGCAGTAGTTGTACTAATTGTAGATGATGTTTCTGATGATGTAGGTGTCATTGTTACAGTAGATGGTGTGATAGTATTGGTTGTGTATGTTGATGTAGGTGTTGTAACAGTTGTAGGTAACGTCTCTGTTGAAGTAGGTGTCGAAGTTCCAATAGTTGTAGTAGTGGATGTGATTGTGGAGGGTGTTTCTGTTGATGTAGGTGTTGATGTGGGAGTTGTAGTTGTAGCAGTAGTTGTACTAATTGTAGATGGTGTTTCTGTTGATGTAGGTGTTGATGTGGGAGTTGTTGTTGTAGCAGTAGTTGTACTAATTGTAGATGGTGTTTCTGTTGATGTAGGTGTAATTGTAACAGTTGTAGGTGTTGATGTTACAGTAGTTGTTGAGGTAGTTGATGTTAGTGTACTTGGGGATGTTGTAGGAGTACAATAGTCTTCTGGTCTACAACATTTTACACGTATTTCATAATTATAACAAAGTGGTGGAATGCTATTTGCATTGTCTTCATTTGAACATGACAGTCCAAATGATGTATTACAATAAACTGTTTGTCCCAAATCTTGCAGGGACTTTTGGGGATAATTTACTGCCCTGCATTCAATTTCTTCAGGGCTCTGACAGGCAATCTTTTTTGAATTCCACAATGCATCTATGGGTTCAGTTTCGAATCCTTCTGGCTCTGTACTGGGTGTGTTGCCGTCAGTCCAATCTGACCATGTGCATTTAGGAGTACAGATGGGAGTTGTTTTTGTTGTAGCAGTAGTTGAGCTAATTGTAGATGGTGTTACTGTTGATATAGTTGATGTTTCTGTTGACGTAGGTGTCGATGTTCCAGTAGTTGGTGTAGTAGTGGATGTTATTGTGGATGGTGTTCCTGTGGATGTAGGTGTTATTGTAACAGTTGTCTCTGATGTTTCTGTTGATGTGGGAGATGTTGTTGTAGCAGTAGTTGTACTAATTGTAGATGGTGTTATTGTTGATGAAGGTGATGTTTCTGTTGACGTAGGTGCAGATGTTCCAATAGTTGGTGTAATAGTGGATGTGATTGTGGATGGTGTTCCTGTTGATGTAGGTGTTGATGTGGGATTTGTAGTTGTAGCAGTAGTTGTACTAATTGTAGATGGTGTTTCTGTTGATGTAGGTGTCGATGTGGGAGTTGTTGTTGTAGCAGTAGTTGTACTGATTGTAGATGGTGTTTCTGTTGATGTAGGTGTAATTGTAACAGTTGTAGGTGTTGATGTTACAGTAGTTGTTGAGGTAGTTGATGTTAGTGTAATTGGGGATGTTGTAGGAGTACAATAGTCTTCTGGTCTACAACATTTTACACGTATTTCATAATTATAACAAAGTGGTGGAATGCTATTTGCATTGTCTTCATTTGAACATGACAGTCCAAATGATGTATTACAATAAACTGTCTGTCCCAAATCTTGCAGGGACTTTTGGGGATAATTTACTGCCCTGCATTCAATTTCTTCAGGGCTCTGACAGGCAATCTTTTTTGAATTCCACAATGCATCTATGGGTTCAGTTTCGAATCCTTCTGGCTCTGTACTGGGTGTGTTGCCGTCAGTCCAATCTGACCATATGCATTTAGGAGTACAGACGGGAGTTGTTGTTGTTGTAGCAGTAGTTGTGCTAATTGTAGATGGTGTTATTGTTGATGTAGGTAATGTTTCTATTGATGTAGGTGCCGATGTTCCAGTAGTTGGTGTAATAGTGGATGTGATTGTGGATGGTGTTCCTGTTGAGGTAGGTGTTATTGTAACAGTTGTCGGGGATGTTTCTGTTGATGTAGGTGTTGATGTGGGAGTTGTTGTTGAAGCAGTAGTTGTACTAATTGTAGATGGTGTTTCTGTTGATGTAGGTGTTATTGTAACAGTTGTCTCTGATGTTTCTGTTGATGTAGGTGTTGATGTGGGAGTTGTTGTTGTAGCAGTAGTTTTACTAATTGTAGATGGTGTTTCTGTTGATGTGGGTGTAATTGTAACAGTTGTTGGGGATGTTTCTGTTGATGTATGCGTTGATGTGGGAGTTGTTGTTGTAGCAGTAGTTGTACTAATTGTGGATGGTGTTCCTGTTGATGTAGGTGTTATTGTAACAGTTGTCGGGGATGTTTCTGTTGATGTGGGAGTTGTTGTTGTAGAAGTAGTTGTACTAACTGTAGATGGTGTTTCTGTTGATGTAGGTGTAATTGTAACAGTTGTAGGTGTTGATGTTTCAATAGTTGTTGAGGTAGTTGATGTTAGTGTACTTGGAGACGTTGTAGAAGGAGTACAATAGTCTTCTGGTTTACAACATTTTACACGTATTTCATAATTATAACAAAGTGGTGGAATGCTATTTGCATTGTCTTCATTTGAGCATGACAGTCCAAATGATGTATTACAATAAACTGTTTGTCCCAAATCTTGCAGGGACTTTTGGGGATAATTTACTGCCCTGCATTCAATTTCTTCAGGGCTCTGACAGGCGATCTTTTTTGAATTCCACAGTGCATCTATGGGTTCAGTTTCGAATCCTTCTGGCTCTGTACTGGGTGTGTTGCCGTCAGTCCAATCTGACCATGTGCATTTAGGAGTACAGATGGGAGTTGTTGTTGTTGTAGCAGTAGTTGTGCTAATTGTAGATGGTGTTACTGTTGATATAGTTGATGTTTCTGTTGACGTAGATGTCGATGATCCAGTAGTTGGTGTAGTAGTGGATGTGATTGTGGATGGTGTTCCTGTTGATGTAGGTGTTATTGTAACAGTTGTGGGGGATGTTTCTGTTGATGTAGGTGTTGATGTGGGAGTTGTTGTTGTAGCAGTAGTTGTACTAATTGTAGAGGGTGTTTCTGTTGATGTAGGTGTAATTGTAACAGTTGTCGGGGATGTTTCTGGTGATGTCGGAGTTGTTGTTGTAGCAGTAGTTGTACTAATTGTGGATGGTGTTTCTGTTGATGTAGGTGTAATTGTAACAGTTGTCGGGGATGTTTCTGTTGAAGTATGTGTTGATGTGGGAGTTGTTGTTGTAGCAGTAGTTGTACTAATTGTGGATGGTGTTCCTGTTGATGTAGGTGTTATTGTAACAGTTTTTGGGGATGTTTCTGTTGATGTGGGAGTTGTTGTTGTAGCAGTAGTTGTACTAATTGTGGATGGTGTTTCTGTTGATGTAGGTGTAATTGTAACAGTTGTCGGGGATGTTTCTGTTGATGTAGGTGTTGATGTAGGAGTTGTTGTTGTAACAGTCGTTGTACTAATTGTAGATGGTGTTTCTGTTGATGTAGGTGTAATTGTAACAGTTGTAGGTGTTGAAGTAACAGCAGTTGTTGAGGTAGTTGATGTTATTGTACTTGGAGATGTTGTAGAAGGAGTACAATAGTCTTCTGGTTTACAACATTTTACACGTATTTCATAATTATAACAAAGTGGTGGAATGCTATTTGCATTGTCTTCATTTGAACATGACAGTCCAAATGATGTATTACAATAAACTGTTTGTCCCAAATCTTGCAGGGACTTTTGGGGATAATTTACTGCCCTGCATTCAATTTCTTCAGGACTCTGACAGGCGATCTTTTTTGATTTCCACAATGCATCTATGGGTTCAGTTTCGAATCCTTCTGGCTCTGTACTGGGTGTGTTGCCGTCAGTCCAATCTGACCATGTGCATTTAGGAGTACAGATGGGAGTTGTTGTTGTTGTAGCAGTAGTTGTGCTAATTGTAGATGGTGTTACTGTTGATATAGTTGATGTTTCTGTTGACGTAGGTGTCGATGATCCAGTAGTTGGTGTAGTAGTGGATGTGATTGTGGATGGTGTTCCTGTTGATGTAGGTGTTATTGTAACAGTTGTGGGGGATGTTTCTGTTGATGTAGGTGTTGATGTGGGAGTTGTTGTTGTAGCAGTAGTTGTACTAATTGTAGATGGTGTTTCTGTTGATGTAGGTGTAATTGTAACAGTTGTCGGGGATGTTTCTGGTGATGTCGGAGTTGTTGTTGTAGCAGTAGTTGTACTAATTGTGGATGGTGTTTCTGTTGATGTAGGTGTAGGTGTAATTGTAACAGTTGTCGGGGATGTTTCTGTTGATGTGGGAGTTGTTGTTGTAGAAGTAGTTGTACTAACTGTAGATGGTGTTTCTGTTGATGTAGGTGTAATTGTAACAGTTGTAGGTGTTGATGTTAGTGTACTTGGAGACGTTGTAGAAGGAGTACAGTAGTCTTCTGGTTTACAACATTTTACACGTATTTCATAATTATAACAAAGTGGTGGAATGCTATTTGCATTGTCTTCATTTGAGCATGACAGTCCAAATGATGTATTACAATAAACTGTTTGTCCCAAATCTTGCAGGGACTTTTGGGGATAATTTACTGCCCTGCATTCAATTTCTTCAGGGCTCTGACAGGTGATCTTTTTTGATTTCCACAATGCATCTATGGGTTCAGTTTCGAATCCTTCTGGCTCTGTACTGGGTGTGTTGCCGTCAGTCCAATCTGACCATGTGCATTTAGGAGTACAGATGGGAGTTGTTGTTGTTGTAGCAGTAGTTGTGCTAATTGTAGATGGTGTTACTGTTGATATAGTTGATGTTTCTGTTGACGTAGGTGTCGATGATCCAGTAGTTGGTGTAGTAGTGGATGTGATTGTGGATGGTGTTCCTCTTGATGTAGGTGTTATTGTAACAGTTGTCGGGGATGTTTCTGTTGATGTAGGTGTTGATGTAGGAGTTGTTGTTGTAGCAGTAGTCGTACTAACTGTAGATGGTGTTTCTGTTAATGTTGGTGTAATTGTAACAGTTGTAGGTGTTGATGTTCCAGTAGTTGGTGTAGTAGTGAATGTGATTGTGGATGGTGTTTCTGTTGATATAGGTGTAATTGTAACAGTTGTCGGGGATGTTTCTGTTGATGTAGGTGTTGATGTAGGAGTTGTTGTTGTAACAGTCGTTGTACTAATTGTAGATGGTGTTTCTGTTGATGTAGGTGTAATTGTAACAGTTGTAGGTGTTGAAGTAACAGCAGTTGTTGAGGTAGTTGATGTTATTGTACTTGGAGATGTTGTAGAAGGAGTACAATAGTCTTCTGGTTTACAACATTTTACACGTATTTCATAATTATAACAAAGTGGTGGAATGCTATTTGCATTGTCTTCATTTGAACATGACAGTCCAAATGATGTATTACAATAAACTGTTTGTCCCAAATCTTGCAGGGACTTTTGGGGATAATTTACTGCCCTGCATTCAATTTCTTCAGGACTCTGACAGGCGATCTTTTTTGATTTCCACAATGCATCTATGGGTTCAGTTTCGAATCCTTCTGGCTCTGTACTGGGTGTGTTGCCGTCAGTCCAATCTGACCATGTGCATTTAGGAGTACAGATGGGAGTTGTTGTTGTTCTAGCAGTAGTTGTGCTAATTGTAGATGGTGTTACTGTTGATATAGTTGATGTTTCTGTTGACGTAGGTGTCGATGATCCAGTAGTTGGTGTAGTAGTGAATGTGATTGTGGACGGTGTTCCTGTTGATGTAGGTGTTATTGTAACAGTTGTGGGGGATGTTTCTGTTGATGTAGGTGTTGATGTGGGAGTTGTTGTTGTAGCAGTAGTTGTACTAATTGTAGATGGTGTTTCTGTTGATGTAGGTGTAATTGTAACAGTTGTCGGGGATGTTTCTGGTGATGTCGGAGTTGTTGTTGTAGCAGTAGTTGTACTAATTGTGGATGGTGTTTCTGTTGATGTAGGTGTAGGTGTAATTGTAACAGTTGTCGGGGATGTTTCTGTTGATGTGGGAGTTGTTGTTGTAGAAGTAGTTGTACTAACTGTAGATGGTGTTTCTGTTGATGTAGGTGTAATTGTAACAGTTGTAGGTGTTGATGTTAGTGTACTTGGAGACGTTGTAGAAGGAGTACAGTAGTCTTCTGGTTTACAACATTTTACACGCATTTCATAATTATAACAAAGTGGTGGAATGCTATTTGCATTGTCTTCATTTGAGCATGACAGTCCATATGATGTATTACAATAAACTGTTTGTCCCAAATCTTGCAGGGACTTTTGGGGATAATTTACTGCCCTGCATTCAATTTCTTCAGGGCTCTGACAGGTGATCTTTTTTGATTTCCACAATGCATCTATGGGTTCAGTTTCGAATCCTTCTGGCTCTGTACTGGGTGTGTTGCCGTCAGTCCAATCTGACCATGTGCATTTAGGAGTACAGATGGGAGTTGTTGTTGTTGTAGCAGTAGTTGTGCTAATTGTAGATGGTGTTACTGTTGATATAGTTGATGTTTCTGTTGACGTAGGTGTCGATGATCCAGTAGTTGGTGTAGTAGTGGATGTGATTGTGGATGGTGTTCCTCTTGATGTAGGTGTTATTGTAACAGTTGTCGGGGATGTTTCTGTTGATGTAGGTGTTGATGTAGGAGTTGTTGTTGTAGCAGTAGTCGTACTAACTGTAGATGGTGTTTCTGTTAATGTTGGTGTAATTGTAACAGTTGTAGGTGTTGATGTTCCAGTAGTTGGTGTAGTAGTGAATGTGATTGTGGATGGTGTTTCTGTTGTTGTAGGTGTAATTGTAACAGTTGTCGGGGATGTTTCTGTTGATGTAGGTGTTGATGTAGGAGTTGTTGTTGTAACAGTCGTTGTACTAATTGTAGATGGTGTTTCTGTTGATGTAGGTGTAATTGTAACAGTTGTAGGTGTTGAAGTAACAGCAGTTGTTGAGGTAGTTGATGTTATTGTACTTGGAGATGTTGTAGAAGGAGTACAATAGTCTTCTGGTTTACAACATTTTACACGTATTTCATAATTATAACAAAGTGGTGGAATGCTATTTGCATTGTCTTCATTTGAACATGACAGTCCAAATGATGTATTACAATAAACTGTTTGTCCCAAATCTTGCAGGGACTTTTGGGGATAATTTACTGCCCTGCATTCAATTTCTTCAGGACTCTGACAGGCGATCTTTTTTGATTTCCACAATGCATCTATGGGTTCAGTTTCGAATCCTTCTGGCTCTGTACTGGGTGTGTTGCCGTCAGTCCAATCTGACCATGTGCATTTAGGAGTACAGATGGGAGTTGTTGTTGTTGTAGCAGTAGTTGTGCTAATTGTAGATGGTGTTACTGTTGATATAGTTGATGTTTCTGTTGACGTAGGTGTCGATGATCCAGTAGTTGGTGTAGTAGTGAATGTGATTGTGGATGGTGTTCCTGTTGATGTAGGTGTTATTGTAACAGTTGTGGGGGATGTTTCTGTTGATGTAGGTGTTGATGTGGGAGTTGTTGTTGTAGCAGTAGTTGTACTAATTGTAGATGGTGTTTCTGTTGATGTAGGTGTAATTGTAACAGTTGTCGGGGATGTTTCTGGTGATGTCGGAGTTGTTGTTGTAGCAGTAGTTGTACTAATTGTGGATGGTGTTTCTGTTGATGTAGGTGTAGGTGTAATTGTAACAGTTGTCGGGGATGTTTCTGTTGATGTGGGAGTTGTTGTTGTAGAAGTAGTTGTACTAACTGTAGATGGTGTTTCTGTTGATGTAGGTGTAATTGTAACAGTTGTAGGTGTTGATGTTAGTGTACTTGGAGACGTTGTAGAAGGAGTACAGTAGTCTTCTGGTTTACAACATTTTACACGTATTTCATAATTATAACAAAGTGGTGGAATGCTATTTGCATTGTCTTCATTTGAGCATGACAGTCCAAATGATGTATTACAATAAACTGTTTGTCCCAAATCTTGCAGGGACTTTTGGGGATAATTTACTGCCCTGCATTCAATTTCTTCAGGGCTCTGACAGGTGATCTTTTTTGATTTCCACAATGCATCTATGGGTTCAGTTTCGAATCCTTCTGGCTCTGTACTGGGTGTGTTGCCGTCAGTCCAATCTGACCATGTGCATTTAGGAGTACAGATGGGAGTTGTTGTTGTTGTAGCAGTAGTTGTGCTAATTGTAGATGGTGTTACTGTTGATATAGTTGATGTTTCTGTTGACGTAGGTGTCGATGATCCAGTAGTTGGTGTAGTAGTGGATGTGATTGTGGATGGTGTTCCTCTTGATGTAGGTGTTATTGTAACAGTTGTCGGGGATGTTTCTGTTGATGTAGGTGTTGATGTAGGAGTTGTTGTTGTAGCAGTAGTTGTACTAACTGTAGATGGTGTTTCTGTTAATGTTGGTGTAATTGTAACAGTTGTAGGTGTTGATGTTCCAGTAGTTGGTGTAGTAGTGAATGTGATTGTGGATGGTGTTTCTGTTGATGTAGGTGTAATTGTAACAGTTGTCGGGGATGTTTCTGTTGATGTAGGTGTTGATGTAGGAGTTGTTGTTGTAACAGTCGTTGTACTAATTGTAGATGGTGTTTCTGTTGATGTAGGTGTAATTGTAACAGTTGTAGGTGTTGAAGTAACAGCAGTTGTTGAGGTAGTTGATGTTATTGTACTTGGAGATGTTGTAGAAGGAGTACAATAGTCTTCTGGTTTACAACATTTTACACGTATTTCATAATTATAACAAAGTGGTGGAATGCTATTTGCATTGTCTTCATTTGAACATGACAGTCCAAATGATGTATTACAATAAACTGTTTGTCCCAAATCTTGCAGGGACTTTTGGGGATAATTTACTGCCCTGCATTCAATTTCTTCAGGACTCTGACAGGCGATCTTTTTTGATTTCCACAATGCATCTATGGGTTCAGTTTCGAATCCTTCTGGCTCTGTACTGGGTGTGTTGCCGTCAGTCCAATCTGACCATGTGCATTTAGGAGTACAGATGGGAGTTGTTGTTGTTGTAGCAGTAGTTGTGCTAATTGTAGATGGTGTTACTGTTGATATAGTTGATGTTTCTGTTGACGTAGGTGTCGATGATCCAGTAGTTGGTGTAGTAGTGGATGTGATTGTGGATGGTGTTTCTGTTGATGTAGGTGTTATTGTAACAGTTGTGGGGGATGTTTCTGTTGATGTAGGTGTTGATGTGGGAGTTGTTGTTGTAGCAGTAGTTGTACTAATTGTAGATGGTGTTTCTGTTGATATAGGTGTAATTGTAACAGTTGTCGGGGATGTTTCTGGTGATGTCGGAGTTGTTGTTGTAGCAGTAGTTGTACTAATTGTGGATGGTGTTTCTGTTGATGTAGGTGTAGGTGTAATTGTAACAGTTGTCGGGGATGTTTCTGTTGATGTGGGAGTTGTTGTTGTAGAAGTAGTTGTACTAACTGTAGATGGTGTTTCTGTTGATGTAGGTGTAATTGTAACAGTTGTAGGTGTTGATGTTAGTGTACTTGGAGACGTTGTAGAAGGAGTACAGTAGTCTTCTGGTTTACAACATTTTACACGTATTTCATAATTATAACAAAGTGATGGAATGCTATTTGCATTGTCTTCATTTGAGCATGACAGTCCAAATGATGTATTACAATAAACTGTTTGTCCCAAATCTTGCAGGGACTTTTGGGGATAATTTACTGCCCTGCATTCAATTTCTTCAGGGCTCTGACAGGTGATCTTTTTTGATTTCCACAATGCATCTATGGGTTCAGTTTCGAATCCTTCTGGCTCTGTACTGGGTGTGTTGCCGTCAGTCCAATCTGACCATGTGCATTTAGGAGTACAGATGGGAGTTGTTGTTGTTGTAGCAGTAGTTGTGCTAATTGTAGATGGTGTTACTGTTGATATAGTTGATTTTTCTGTTGACGTAGGTGTCGATGATCCAGTAGTTGGTGTAGTAGTGGATGTGATTGTGGATGGTGTTCCTCTTGATGTAGGTGTTATTGTAACAGTTGTCGGGGATGTTTCTGTTGATGTAGGTGTTGATGTAGGAGTTGTTGTTGTAGCAGTAGTTGTACTAACTGTAGATGGTGTTTCTGTTAATGTTGGTGTAATTGTAACAGTTGTAGGTGTTGATGTTCCAGTAGTTGGTGTAGTAGTGAATGTGATTGTGGATGGTGTTTCTGTTGATGTAGTTGGTATTGTAACAGTTGTAGGTGATGTTTCTATTGACGTAGGTGTCGATGTCCCAGTAGTTGTTGTGGTAGGAGTGAATGTGATTGTGGGTGTTATAGTAGTTTCAGGTGTAGTTGTGAAAGTGAAAGGTGTTGAAGTTGTAGTTCCACAGGATTCAGTAATAATTCTTTTTATTTCCCCATTGTAATCACACAGAGCAATGAAACATACACCATTTCCATCTGTAGTTTTGTAAATTTCTGATCCACGTGGAAATACCTTCCCATTATAGACACAGTCTTTACATTCTTCCTCTGTGACACACTTCATAGTCTCCTCCCTGAGATATGGCCTCTCTGAAGGGCACTGAGGAAAACATCCTAAAAGTATAAATAAAATAGTCAGATTAGACTGAAAACTGATATTGATTTTTTTTTATTTCTTTTGTTTCTAAAGTATTTAGTAGGGTTATGCTAAAATTCTTTTTTCTTACCCTCAAGGGGAGGAATTTGATCAGAGCAAGTTCCTGATGGGTTTTTGCAGGTTTTCATGCAGGTGGATCCACAGGGTTTATAGTGCCACTCACATTCTTCTGGAGGTTTGTTGTAGTAATCACAGAATAAAGCTGCAAGGACAATCACTTGGTTACATTTCAATGGTTACATTTGACAGTTATTTCAGCTATGGGCACTTTTCTTCTTTTTGTTAAATTAATATTTATTTACTTGTATGTATGTAGTTCTATGTATAAATTTTGTTATTTCCTTGTTCCAGATACAATTCTTTTTTCTAAATCCATCATGAATTAAAAACTATGATATAAATAACTTTAAATAATGTAATAATTATCCATATTTATTGTTTGAAAATGTGGAATCCTATGAGCACATTGGTTCATAATAACCAACAATTTTGACCTTCTTGAAGTACTTGGTTGCCAAGGAGTTAAATTTGTCATCAAAGAACATATCCTATATGAAATACTGTATAAGATATGTTGAAAAAAGTAAATATAACTTACATTTCTATTTTCTCAATAAAAAAAGATCTGTATATTTGTCAAAATTATTAAATTATTACTTATAAATGGACTGCATTTATATAGCGCTTTCAACAGAACACATGGCCATCCAAAGCGCTTTACAATTTGCCTCACATTCCCCCATTCACACACACATTCACACACCGACTGCGGTGTCTGCCATTCAAGGCGCCATCCAGCTCATCGGGAGCAGCTGGGGTTAGGTGTCTTGCTCAAGGACACCTCGACACTTGGTCAGGTGGAGCCGGGGATAGAACCACCAACCTTCCGGTTTGTAGACAACCTACATGAACCATTGAGCCACTGCAGCCCTGAATTTAGATACAGTGCCAGCTATGAAATGAGCCTTAGTAAAACCAAAGAGTCTGCCATTTTTTTGAGGGTCAAAGATTCCCAGTTGTGAAAAAACAAAACAAAGAAAAACATTTATAGTTGCAATTTTCTAGGCCAAATAAACAATAGAAATATTTGGACTTACGGCAAAAGTTTGGTCTTCGCCATGTCACACAAGCTCCTCTTTTACGGCATTCAGCAGCGTAAGCTGCCACTGCAGTACAGAGACAATCACAGTCACCCCCACTGTCACATGCACAGGTGTCCCTTTCACAGGCATCATAGTATGGGCCAGAATCCACCTAGAGATAAGAAAATCATATTTTTGTTCTGAATTTGTGGGGAAAAAAGCTTGTTAATGTTAATGTTACTTACAAGTGAATGGCAGTCTTCAAAGACAGAGCTTGTGATAATTCTGCATTGTTTGATAGCCCAGGCACGTCGATGTGGATTTGCGTCACAAGGATGCATCACATTTGTTACATCAGGGCAGCTGGGCTTCACCTTCCAGCTATTCCCAAAATCGTCTGGATCTGTCACAACTTCTCCATTGTGCTTCATAAAGTCATTGTTTGCATTACCATCAAAGTTTCCACACAGTCCACACACCTTGCTCTGCCATAGAGATCATGTAGATGTTTAGATGAGTAGTTGAACAAAAGATACAAAGTCCTTGTTCATGCATGTATCTTTAAGTAATGCATACCTTTAATTCATTATTGAGTTGGATCATCACACTTGTTTTTTTATCCCAGATTAAGTTCAAAAGCCCTTCGACCTCTATGACAACATATATGCCTGCAGAACTGATTTGATATCTGTACTCCGTGCCAATGCTTTCAATTACTTTCACATCTTCCTCCTCCGATAAAATCATCTCGTATTTCTGTGGGATATGAAAGGTTAGTGGCTTATAACATATGTTGTATATTGCACATTTTAGGATGCTTTACTAATGAAGCTGTTCTGACTCTGAGCTATGAAAAAACCTCACCCCAAAGAACAGATTGATGGACTTGGAGCAAATGGAGCTGGTGGTTGCGCAAGGGATGTTCTCTGTAACCAGACGGAAGGAGGGACTGGGGTTCGTGTCACAATAATCCTAAAGGCGTTACACACATCAGAAATATTCCAGATTATAATGCCCCAGATATTTAACCCCTAAATACACTTATATAAATCTGATGTTTTTCATATTATTTTATTTTAAGCCTATTTTATTGAAGGGTTTGGTGCATTTGTAAACATATTAGTGACAGGTATGTGTCAGATATTTGTATATTGACTTTTTTTCTTCTTTTTTCTTCTTTTTTTTCTTTTTCTTTCCCATTGGGACAGTCAAACATACCTGGGCTATGGTGTGTTCACAGTCTCCGTGGAAGGAATACCTTCTGCCATCAAAAGTCTTGAAATGACCTTCACCATAGATGGTACAGGTGCCGTAGCATGCCTTTTTAGTACAAGTCCACATCCCATTTGTGCATGTGCTGAAATATATATTACAAAATAAAACACTACCCTCAAATATTTTACTTGTTTCTGAAGGTTACCACTCCATGGGCCTAAACTGTCATGAAAAACCTTGCTATGTTCAGTATTACCAAATATAACTGAACATTTAACCAGATAAGATTATTGGAAATACACATCTATACTTGTAGACATGTGCCTCAAGTGCGTATACTTTTCTGACTTGTAGTGGAGATGTAAAATGATAGTACAAGGATTGCACTGTGATAACATGGTTTATAACAACTGTGATTAGCTCACCAGGTGTTACAGTCCTGTTGAACTTGCTCTCCAGGTGAATAGAGGACTCCATTATGGGTACATGGACATTCGTCCCTGTTCACACACCCACCTTTTCCATCAGCCAGAAGGTCATCTGGACACATACACCCTGATATACACCCCATGCTCACCTATTGCCAAGACAAAATCGGTAAGCTATTATTTTCCTGCAAACTTCTACAGTAATACAAGATTTCTAATGCATGTTATCTACACTGTATATCAGGTTTGTGTGCCATTCAGTGCCAGCATGAAAATGCTAAATTTGAAAATGAGTAAGCAAACAGGATTTCATGAAATGCATAAAAATGCTGTAACAGATCTTTTCATTAATTCAGTTATTCATGTATTCCATTCTTCTAACTCACACAATTGTTTGGGTCTTGCTTCTCACATGTTCTCTGACACTCCGTTCCTTTTTCTCCATGATTTGAGCATTTGAAGAATGTCATTGGAGCCACACAGTCTAAAAACCCAAAAGGCATATGGATGAGGTGGAGAAAATTAACACGCATCATACCAGCGGTGATTCAAGTTTGAATTTAAATGGTAGTATTACAGAAGATCTAATTGCAGATCACCTTCTTGACTGGAGCAGTGCAGTTTTCCAAGGTCACAGGTGCTGTAATTTGAGCAAACAGTGGAAATAATTACTAAATCTACCATTAATCATTCAATTCATGTCAATATTGTTAAATTCTTTGCCATTTGGCAGTGAAGGGCTATTGAAAACAAGAAAAAGAAAAAAGTTAATGGATTCATTATGCATCAACTACCCATTTGTTAAACTGCACTTTATACCATTTAGCACCATCTTTGTAGAACACTGCTGATGGCGCTATGACCTGGTTGCCATAGTAACAAGGACACTGATCAGCATGTACACAGCTTCCGTCTTCATTGAGGTAGGTTCCCTCAGAACAGGTGCAACCATCTACAGGAGTGAAGGACCCTTGGCAGGTGTTGTCTTGTTCACTTAGAGAGCGGCAGGTGCTGCCACAGCTGGTCATGCCGTAGGAGTACTTCATGTTCCCTGAACACTCCGATATCATGTCTGTGTAGCCAGAGATAGATAGAAGCAGATTTGTAACAGAGTGCACATATAGTATAACTATTTGTTAGTATGTGTACTTTATAAAGTTCTCACCACAGGGTTCAGAATCCATCCAGCCCTGGAGAATGATTCCTCTGGCAGCACAGGCATGGGCATAGTTGGACACGGCCGCACACATACACTTCTTAATATCTGCACATTTGCAGGTATCATAGACACACCACTGCAGAGAAAAACAGATTGAAGTCTTGAGTGAAGTGGCTATTCAAACAAGGTCAAATGTAGGGAAGGACTTGATTTTGTCCATTGCGAACTGATTGGATCATATGAAGTTCTAGTTCTATTGTTGTCATAAAGGGATGGACAATGTTAGCAACAGTACTCAGGTAAGCTGTGGCATTTAAATGATGCTCAGTTGCTACTAAGGGGCCTGAACCATTGATACAAAGCAGGTTGTATCCATGCATTCATGTAGTTTACACCTAATTCTGACCATCCAACTGTTGCAGAAGAATGGTTTTCTGCTGCTGTAGCCCATCTGCTTCAAGTTTTGCTTTAGAGATGCTCTTCTGCAAATCTTGGTTGTAACAAGTGGTTATTTGAGTTACTGTTGTCTTTTGATCAATTCAAATCAGTCTGGCCAATCTTCTATGAGCTCTGAATTTAACAAGGATCCCCCCCCCAAAGAACTTTTCTAACCATTCTCTGTAAACCCTAGAAATTATTGTACATGAAAATCCCAGCAGACCAACAGTCTGAAATACTCAGAATTGCTGGTCTGGCACCATAACCATGCCACGTTTACTTAAATTACATTTCTTCCCTATTCTGATGCTTAGTTCGTAAGCTTGTCTTGACCATTTGTACATTCCTAAATGCATTGAGCTACTGTTAACAACCAGTTGAATAGGTGTACCTAATAAAGTGTCTGTTGAATGTAAAGCTGACCACACAATAGACGATTTTCAAATCTTAACAAATTTTTTAAACCATGAGAGACCCCAGACATGAAGATATTTTCAACTGATTTTTAGCCTATAATACTCTGAACGCTCACACTAGACAATTTACCAGACCTAGGCCACACACTTAATGATTGTAGAAATGATTTCACAGTGACTGTTGAGATCAAACATGAGTAGAGATTGAAAACAAATGCAAAAGAATCTGTGTTGTAGGTGACACTTGCTTGCTCTCATTGGCTATCGTGGGTATCACGTCAGAGCCAGCCTGTTAAAGAGTCGTAAATATCTAACATGTTTTATATTCACGATTTGAGTTTAGGGATGTTCCGTCCCAATTGGGAGCAGTTAAATAATCATTATGACACCACACAATAGAGTATATAAAAAAAAATAATAATAATAATTTGCGACCAGCCTCAAATCTGGCCCAGGGCCGTTGGCAGAAAATTCTCAATTTGGGGAATTTTGTTTTCATAGGGAGGGCACACTTTCTATGACCTCAAAAACAGACATTCACCAAAACAATAACAACCTGTATTATAACCTAACAACCTGCTGGTGTTTTGAGCTAAATGTCACTGAATACCTGATTTGTACTGCAATATTCATTGACTTGATCAGTAAAATTAATGTTTTTCATTCTCAATATTTGGTTCAATCGCCTGATCATTCAGGTGGTGCAAATCTGGCTTAAAATCAGTTTTAAAATCAGCGTGTGGTCAGTTTAAGTAAATGTGGGTATCATTCTCAGATACTGACAGTGTGAACTCAACCTTTGATTAAAGATTACATGGACACATGAAAAAAAAAATTGCACTGATAACTAATTTATAATAAATAATGCAATACAATACAATCTTAAAAATAAAGGTGCTTAAAAAGTTTTCTTCACAGCGATGCCATAAAAGAAATATTATTGGTTCCACAAAGAACCATTTAGTCAAAGGGTCATTAAAGAACAATCTCTTTCTTACCTTTCACGTCAAAATACCTTTTGTGAAACAGAAAGGTTCTTCTGATGTTAACACTTCTTTATGGAATGATTTAGACAAAAATGTTATTTTATGGCATTGTGAAGCCCCTTTATTTTTAAGAGTGCATGTCAAAAAAAGTAAAATAAAAAATAGTAATTGTTCATTCTGTTTCTGCAGAAAGACTTACTTGGTAGTACATCTCAGGACATATTTCTGAGTGACATGCAGCAAAGCTGCCATTTGGGTTTGTGAGACGGGAACACCAGTCTTTTGCAAGTTGCTCTATGAGGAATAACATCAGAGAAGATTTGCTTGCTTACTTTGTTTAGCGCATCAATAATTTTCTTCTGCTATGTCAAGAATGATCAAATTGTGAGCATGTTAAGCACCTGTTTCTATATTCAAGCTGCAGGGGTTGTCAAATGTGATTTCAAGATCTTGGCAATTTTGTTTCCAAAAGTTGACAAAGGATGTTGGTGTGCCCTCTATGATGCCCGATGTTGTTTTAAAGTCATCTGATTGGATGTCGTTATAGTTCCCACACAGACCTGAGAGAAACAAGGTAAAAAGTGGTTCAGTTGATACCCATAACACCAAAATTGTCTGAATTCATAACAATTATGTCTTTCTTTTCCAAAAAGGTTTTATTTTGTTTTATTTTTTTACTCACCACTCATCTTCCCTTTCTCTTCAGTGCTGGCGACAATATACAACTGCATGACTGGAGCTAACTGAATCTCCAGACGAAGACTCTTCATATCAGCAATGATGAAAGAGGAAGAGGGCTGGAAAATGCTCACTGGACCTGGGACAATAAAATCATTAAAGAAGGAAATTCAATGTTCTTTTTAGTAATGATAAAAACATTGACAACAAACCTATGGTGAAAGGAAGCATGTGTGGACTGATTTTATTCACTGTCACAGATCCTCCAGAGGAAAAGGTAATCTGTTTAATGAGTAAAACATCAACAATATGACATTACTATTAATATGATTATCATAGTAGTAGTAGCAGTAGTAGCAGCCAGTATATGTATTATTATTATTAGTAGTAAAAAATTATAAAAGAATACAATTATTCAAAACCAGTGCTTACAGTGGTCCCTGAGATGACAAGGGTGATTGAATTTAGACATGTGTCTTTTCGGGCCGGATCACACTTTGCCAGATTTCCCACAACCGCAATGTCACTGTCATTAGAGTGCTTTAATTTTTTTTTAAAAGAAAGAAAAAGAAAACAATATTATAAGAACCTTTATAATTCGCACAGTTTTCTGAATGTAATATAAACCATGTGAATAAACACATAAATGAAGGCTTTTATTTCTGACATCATCTTCTGTACTAACAGACCTTAGTGAGGATGTAGTCACAGTTGCCACTGAAGGTGAAGGTCTTTCCATCATAAGTGGTGACGTGAGACCCTCCAACAACAGAGCAGATTCCGGGACATTCCAGGTATGTACAAGTCCAGTGTCCAGCGGCGCACACACTGACACAGTACAGAAGCAGTATTAGAATGGGGAAGGCTCATGTAAATGTGATTTCAAAATCTGTAAAAAGTTACCATTTTTTGCAAGCTTGTTTGTAAGACTCTCCTGATTGATATACTGCGCCGTTATGCTCACAAGGGCACTGGTTCACATTAACACAGCCGCTCTGACCAATGTTGTCTTCCACGGTGCCTTTACAAAAAGATGATAGCATTTAATTTAGAAAAAATGACTTTAATTGAACACATTTAAATATACAAGCAATTGTCTTTGGATATTGTGTAAAAATTACCAATAGGGCAGAAACAGCCATCCACACAGTGTTCTTTACACAGTAGACTTGCGGTCGGATCTGAGCAGGTGTTCTTGCACGGACTCCCACACTCCATGTATTGCAAGTTCAGAGGACACGTCTTTGCTGCTCCACAGAACAAGACATTGCATGTCACAAATGTATCAATACTGTTGCATTGTATTTTCTTCTCAGTGGTCCTTTTAAAATAGAAAGTGATTGTTGTTTTTATATTTTCATTTAGTTTATGGGTGAACGTATGGCAAGAGCTGCGTAGTGATTCTTAAAAAAAACTGTAGAACTGTACAGCATATTGCAATGTCAAGGGAGTTAGAAAAAGTTAGTTAATTTTTTCTTGCCATCATTACTGATACTCACGACAGAGCTGTTCTGTCCTCCATGTTCCTGGTTTTCCTCCAGCATGAGTGCATTGTCGTGAAATCTCTGTGAGTGTGTTGCAGAGACAGTCGTAATTTCCATAACACTGACACAGATCGTCTTCACAGACTTTTTCAAATGAACTCATGTCCATCACATTGTAACAGTCAGCAAACCCAGGACTGCTGAGATACTGCTGGCAAACGCTTGTCTAGAGTGGGAAAAAAAATAATAAAAAATTTGATAATTTGTTTGAAGGATTGTTTCGTTAAAACCAATGTTTCAGTCAGAGGTTAAACAATTTAATTTGCAATTCAAAAGCGCACCCACAAATAGATTTTGTCCCATATTTTACCTGGTCACACTGATCCCTGGGTGGAAGTGTAACTTCCTCACAGGTTTCAGTCATAGGTGTGGAAACCTTCCATTTGGCCGGACCTGAGGAGGAGTCAGATAAACACATTAAACATTAAACTGTCTGCGGTAACAAAACTTACTGTATTTAAAACTTAAATCTAATCACTAATGAGTTAAAAACATTATGTTTACCGCTAACACTGATATCGTCATGCTTGTTGCCATTAAAGTTTCCACAGAGTCCGCAGGTCAGACCTTGGTACTTCTCAGGAAGTTCAATCTGGGGAACATTATATAATAAAATAATGTCAGAGGAGAGATAGTCTCTTTTCAAAAACTCTTTTTTTTAATCTAAGTTACTTTTCACCTTTATTTTTAGATCTATCTATCTATCTATCTATCTATCTATCTATCTATCTATCTATCTATCTATCTATCTATCTATCTATCTATCTATCTTTCTGTCTGTCTGTCTGTCTGTTTAACTGACAATACAAACAAAGAATCAAAAAAAGGAAAAGGCTCATTTGCAAAACCTGTTTGTTCACTGTTAGTTATTTAGGTATATTAGATGATTGTTTTTTTAATGTGCAGCACTGATACAGTCAATTATGACCAAGACTGAGATCAAGCTGAGAGATAAAGAATCATACCGTTAGATAGTTGTCTTCTTCCCAGAAGACAGTCACTCCATGTTTGTTCGAGATCTTGAGACTTGTTGAACTTCCCTCGATTTGAATTCCATGCATATTGATCGGAACAGACACCCTGATGGATAATTATTATATAAATTTTTTTTTTTTTTAAATGACAACATTATTGAAAAAAGAAAATGTTCTTGTTTGTTTTGTTGTACAGTAAATATGTTTTTAAACACCTAAAATAAATTTGGTTGAAAAAATGAATTAGCTAAGATATTAATAATGAAATGCTAATATTAATAAGATTATTGTTTTTAAGGATTGTGGTTTTGCTGTAGTGTTGTAGTGTAGAAACTCACTTTTCGTTCCCCATGGTGATGTCGCCATTAGTGATTTTGATGATTGTCCCCTCCAGCTCTATTGTGACTGTGTTGAAAGTGATTGAACCATTCACAGTCTCTCTTTGCATTTGGATGTTAAAATCAGAAATGGGGATGTCACACATCACTGTCAGAACATAGTTGCACGTGTCTGCCACTTGAAAGAATTGACCATCAAAGGTCTTGAAGTGGAAATTTCCCCATGTGCTGCAGACCGTGGACTGATGATCAGGATTCGGTTCAACTAAACCAAGAAAGAACGTTTATACATGTGATAAGTGCTAAATACTTTCTTTGAGCAAAAATATGAAACTGAAGGTAAAGAACATAATTTCTGCACCTCAAACACACATCATCTGGTTTTGCTAATGTTGCTCATACATACTAATCAATGTTTCGATTCTACCACAAAACCATAGTGCTTATACTTTTTGGGGGTTTTGAATTCTTTTTTATGTTGTCTCAAAAAAAAAAAAAAAAAAAAAACCTTACACCCTTCACCTTTAAGTCTCCTAAAGTGTAATTGTTTTGTTTCAAAATTGGTTTCAGATACTGTAACATTAAAAAAAGAAGAAGAAAAAATGTTATACCTGTAGTTACCGGTACTTTTGTCATGGAGAATGCTGAGAACAGAAAAAGATGATATTTTTGCACATACTTTAAAATGGAGAGAAAGTGCATATTTACAGATAGCTTACAATAATTCTATAATACTCTTTGTAAATCCAATTTAAAAATATTAATTTGTTACATTGTAGTGATTTGGCTGTTTAATGTTAGATCCATTTAAAAGTTCTACTTGACTTCTATTAATAATCTGTTACTTCGTGAGACCTAATCACACTGATTCACAAAGAAACTATAAAGTATATTCCATAAACACAATGACATATTCACCTGTTGTTGTTGGCCACATAACGTCCATAGTAACGTCAATTTCTCCATAATCCTTCATAAAGTCTTTAAACATAGAAAAAGAGATACAGTCAAATTGTGTAGCTGATATTGTGAGCGTTTTTTTATGTTTTTATTTTTTTTTGCAGTAACCTTTTTTTTTTTTTTTTCTAACCTGCTTGCAGTGACTGCAGCCCAACCAGTAGTATGACCCATCTCAGCATCCACATCTGGGACATCCTCACAGTCCCCACGGAGATGACCATCTTCAAGAGCTAATGTGAGCTACCTCTCAAAGCTTGCTCTTTTATACTGTACTAGGTCTTAGTTTGCTTTGGGACCATCTAATCTGTGTTTTGAAGGTGGATCCCAAGCTTATGCATTATTATGGCATGCAATTATTTCATTTATTCTAGATGTGCTTGAAGATTAAACACAGTTTATGCAAATATTGGTGGCCAAAAAAAACATAGTGTTTATCTCTGTTATAATCTCAAGGTAAACAAGGATGTGATGGTTGATTTGATTTTAACTTGAATCCTAAAACCAATTCATAGAAAAACTACATGACACGCTGTAAAATCCACACCCTAAATGTCTACGATGATTTTTTTTCTTTTTTTTTTTGCATTTACATTTAAATAATTTGAGAGATGTTACAAAGTTATCTGCTGGAAAAAAATTTTTTTTACAAGCAACATATTAAATGTTTATAATATGAATGTATATCAAATAAATAAATAAATAAATTTATTAAAAATATATATATGAAGAGTTCAGATGCAAAAGCCTCTAAGTGCCATCTGAAATTTTCATCTAAAATTAGGATTTTATCAAGCTCCTATTCTTAGGTTGAGTCATTTTACATTTTACTTTAATGGCAATGTGCAGGTCATTTTCCAGGCTGCTGATCATAAATATAGGAGTATTGGATATATGAATATATAATTAAAACCAAATGGCTTTAATGTTGTATCAACTTTCGTTTGGGGGGGGGGGGGGGGGGGGGGTGAAATGCTATTTAATGCATACTGAGTCTTTTACACTGTTAAAGAGTTGGATTCCCATGATAAACATGGACAAAGTTTCAAAAATTAAGTTGTACGTTTGAAGGAGTATTTTTGTTCCAAAAAAACCTCTTCCGGTTTGTCACAGGTTTCGGAAAGTATTTTTCGAGTATGGGTCTGTGTTACGTTAGATGGAGCGGAATTTCCTTATATGGGTCCTAAGGGCACTTCTCCCGGAAGAGCGCGCTCTCCCGTATAGCAGAGCACTGCAAGCAGAGACATTCACTGATCAGAGCGAGAGACCGAAATGTCACAAAAGAAGTGTGTTTTTGGTTGCCAGGGCAAGGCAACCCTACACAGATTACCAAAAAAAAAAAAAAACAGCAGTAAAGGACCAGTGGATGGAGTTTATTTTTACAGAGCATCAACGGAGTTGTGCAAGTGTTTGTGTTTGTTCCCTGCATTTCGAAGATGCTTGTTTTACAAACAAAGCCCAGTTTGACGCCAGATTTGCAAATCGTTTATTTCTTAAGGATAATGTAGTCCCAACAAAAAAGGGTCACGATCGTGTGTTGGAACCGCATGCGGTGAGTTAAACTGCTTCAGATATCTCTGTGTTGTTAACTTAGCAATCGGCGCGTAAGCACATCAAGTAAACAACATGCCATGTTGTCATCAAACTGCACTTAAAAAAAGAAAAAAAAAGACGACATAAAGTGGAACTTAGTCATTTTCCAAAACCGCTAAGCAAATATATACAGTTTCAATATATACTAGGGCTGTGCAAAAAATCTAATGCGATTTTCATGCACCTCTCATCAGTAAAGATGCTCCTGTAATTAGAAGTATATCTCCAGCATGTGCGTTCAGATCAGGGTTGCCAGGTTTTCACAACAAATCCTGCCCAGTTGCTTCTCAAAACTAGCCCAATCCCGCTTCCAGAAGGTTCCCCTATAAAACATTGCTTGTATTGTATATATTGTATATATATATATATATATACATACACACATATTATGGCAAGCCGTTCAGGAAATAATTGTACTTATAATATGAAGTCTGAATATATAGAATTAAAGTCTGAATATCTAAAACGAATGTCTGAATATATATTGAATGAAAGTCTGAATATATATAGAATGAAAGTCTGAATATATAAAATTAATTTCTGAATATATATGGAATGAAAGTCTGAATATATAGAATGAAAATCTGAAAGTCTGAATACATATAGAATGAATGTCTGAATATATATAAAATGAAAGTCTGAATATATGGAATGAAAGTCTGAATATATATATATATATATATTCAATATTCAATATATATTCGGACTTGCAATGAGCAAGTTCGCACGAAATTTAGTAGTAGCAATTTTAAGTAACAATCATCTAATTAACACCCTGGCGAATGCGTGTACAGGCCAAAATACTGGCAACCGTACTCAGCATCGTTCTACTGATGAAGAAATGTATTCGCTATTTCAGGGGCGAAGATTGTAGTTAGCTGTGGGTGGTCCCTGTGAGGTAGAAGGCATGTTTCTTTCTGTAATATTTGCTTGATAAGCAGGAACTTCCTGGGCTGTGAAGTTCACCGCATTCACTCTTACGCGGTGAAATAGCGAATAAATTTCTTCATCTGTAGAACGATGTTGAGTACGGTTGGCAGTATTTTGGCCCGTACACACATTCTGAAATATATTCAGACTTTCATTCTATATATTCAGACTTTCATTCTATATATTCAGACTTTCATTCCATATATTCAGACATTCATTCCATATATTCAGACTTTCATTCCATATATTCAGACTTTCATTCAATATATTCAGACTTTCATTCCATATTTAGACTTTCATTCTATATATTCAGACTTTCATTCTATATATATTCAAACTTTCATTCCATATATTCAGACTTTCATTCTATATATTCAGACTTTCATTCCATATATTCAGACATTCATTCCATATATTCAGACTTTCATTCCATATATTCAGACTTTCATTCCATATTTAGACTTTCATTCTATATGTTCAGACTTTCATTCTATATATATTCAAACTTTCATTCCATATATTCAGACTTTCATTCCATATATTCAGACTTTCATTCCATATATTCAGACTTTCATTCAATATATTCAGACTTTCATTCTATATATTCAGACTTTCATTCTATATATTCAGACTTTCATTCTATATATTCAGACTTTCATTCCATATATTCAGACTTTCATTCCATATATTCAGACTTTCATTCCATATATTCAGACATTCATTCCATATATTCAGACTTTCATTCCATATATTCAGACATTCATTCCATATATTCAGACTTTCATTCCATATATTCAGACTTTCATTCTATATATTCAGACTTTCATTCTATATATTCAGACTTTCATTCAATATATTCAGACTTTCATTCCATATATTCAGACTTTCATTCCATATATTCAGACTTGCATTCCATATATTCAGACTGTCATTCCATATATTCAGACTTTCATTCTATATATTCAGACTTTCATTCTATATATTCAGACTTTCATTCCATATATTCAGACTTTCATTCTACATATTCAGACTTCATATTATAAATATAATCATTTCCTGAACGGCTTGCCATAATATATATATATATATATATATATATATATATATATATATATATATATATATATATATATATATATATATATATAGGTTTAGAAAAGGAGAAGGGTGTGTTAATGAACACCACCTATAATAAGCAGAATGTTGATACTTTGAAGTTAAAAATGTATTTTTACAAACACACTGCTTTTTGATCTACAGGATGTAAATTGATGGACTGGAGTTGTTTGGATTATTGTGGATTATTGTTGTTGTTGTCTTGGATGGTCTAAGCGTGAGAAATCTTCCTGTTTCACATCACCTCACTCGCTCGAAATGTTATTCTTCTTTATAAAATTTGTATAAATGCGTTCTTAGAAGTGTGAACAGGGAAAACATTTTTTCCAGCTTTTCTTGTTGTTGTTATCTTTGATGTTAAAATTTGACGTGGTGCACAAATTGCTGACTTTAATCACTTCAAAATATAAGATATACAAAAACTTTTATAAACTTAAACCCAAACATTTATAGGATCATTATTTGATCCACTAACACAGCAGAGGTGTGTATACTAAAACCTTTGTCTTGGTCTGTTTGACAAACCTAATTCTCTGAAACCCATTAGGATTGACTGAGGATATGATCTCTGTTTGTCATCGCCTCCAGCGGAGACATTTAAATATTTAAACCTTTCCTTTCCACTGCCTTCTTGATTCTCTGTCAGCGTGTTACTTATACTTTAAGATGTAAGGGGGTTAAATATTGACACTCACTGAATGCATATATCTATTTACCTTTGCCTATTTAAAATTACATTTGAAAGACATTGTAGACCCACCTATACTGTATGTTCAAGCAAAAGGTTTTTAAAATTATTATTTAAGCCATGAAGTAGACAAAATTCATGTATGATACAAAACCTGACTGAAATTATGAATGTGTCAATAGTGACTCAATAGTGAAAAAAATGTTTTCTGCACTTCCGAGAAGAACAGTACTTCCTTCAGGAAATGAAAACCTTAAAAATGTGTTATAGAAATTCAATCATTTATTTAAGAAAGATGTTTAAACAATTGTTTGATAATCTTTGTTCGCTGTTGCGTTCTGAAGATCCTGAATTGTAATGAATTTCGTAATGACAAGCAGGTTGAGCTGAACATGTATTTGTGTGTGTGCGTGTACATACACACACGTATGTATGCATTGCATATACAGCAGAATGGAAATGCATACATTTTTTTTTCATTAAGTACTACCCATCGGAGGATACAGAAGATAGTTACATGTTTCCCAGAAGACATATATATTTGTTATATTTGTTATATATATATTTGTGTGTGTTAGCTGTTAACACAAAGGAAGATATTTTTAAGAATATATGAGATTTACAGGTTAAGTAAAACAGAAAGGCTACTATATAGATAGATAGATAGATAGATAGATAGATAGATAGATAGATAGATAGATAGATAGATTCCTTTTTATGTAAACATATTTTGTTTGAAATATCTTATTCAGGTCAGTACTAAATAAACAATAACATGCATTTTGTATGATATCTCTTATTTTGGTGAAATTATTAAAATTTAGCAGTTTCGGAAAGGGGGCATAAACTTATTAGACAATTTTCATTGTTTGGGTAAAATGACTCATTGTCCATACCACCAAAGTACACATTTAGAGTGTAAATTCTGGCTTAGTGCGTCACTTCGTAGTGTGTATCTTCTTCGTCACGGTTTTGTCAGAACTCACATCCTTGTTTAGTTATAGATGATATCTGTGATAGGTGTGCGTAACTGAAAGTTTTTTTTCCCTTCAGGGTTTCTGTAAATCCTGTTTATTCTCAAACACCCAGAACATTGTGTTGATTAGACTGATAGATAGTAATAGTGTGTAAGCATGGTTTCAACTTCTGATCAGACTACATTGCCTCAAAGACACTATAAAAGAGAAAGTGCTCACAGATCGCTCACAATAGCTCTAGAGGATGGATGGTGTCTGAATGTCCCAGATATGGATACAAGCAGATTAGCTCTACTTTGTTCAAAACATGAATATTTACAAAGAGCTACATTATATTCTCAATTAATACATAGATGTTGAAATCAACCACATTTTATGATTCTCCATTTCTGAATTCTTCACCTCCTCAAGATGGAAAGTGTATGACCTCTGGGACAAACCAAGTCTTCTTCAAGTAGGCTATTAGAAGAAGCCTCCAGAGATGGAGATTTTGAAGTAAGTCTTACATAATGTCAAGAAAGTTCTGTTTTTATGTATTAAATAGTGAACCAAAACATTACAGTTCTGATGTTAGTATATAGCCTAGATTTAAAAAAAATATTACCAGGAAAAAAATCCAGTATTTAATTAAGTAATATACAATTTAAGGATTTTCCGGGGACAGTTCTGGTTTCTGTTGTCCTGTCCCCGACTAGAGTTGTCCTCGGAAATGTCCCCATTTACAGCACATTCAAAACAACCTGCGAATACAAGCTAATGGCTATCATATGAATGTGATTATTTTCACCAGCAGAGGACGCTTCCATCTTATTACTTGGTCGCAAGCCGCTACTGTAGCCATGGAAATCTTGTACAAGAGCAGAGCTCTATTATCATCAGTTATCATATTAAAACAAAGTAATACTGTTTGTGTGCAGTGTATAACAAAACATGTTGATAGCGCGATTGTTTTGCACACAATAGGTCTATTAAACATTCCTGAAACTTTGCCATCACAACTCTGAAGTCTCTGATATGAATGATATAAAAATAATAAACTAATCTATTACACATGCACAATTACATTTGCACAAAGCACATAGTTTGTAGTTTATACGAGCCTAAAATGCAAAATATTAACCCTGATTATGGAGAAAAAAGATCATTTGTTGTTTTATTTAGCATATTTGATCATATTTTTATTTTTTATTTTAATGTGTTTTTGTAAAGCCATACATTTGTTATAATATCAGCCTACTGTTTTGAAATGTTTGTTATTTGCAGGGGTGTAAAATACTGGATTAATTTTACTGGATTATTGTAATTAAGTATTATTTTTGGTGTATTTGTACTTCGTTCATGCAAAATGTAAACTGATAACTTTCACTTTTACTTGATTAGATTTCAGAAGAAAAAAACAGTACTTTTTAATCCTTGCAATTTTATTTCAACTTAAGAAGTAATCTTTCATTTTGTATACATTTGTGCATTTGTATTTTATCTCATGCATATTAAATATGGTAAACCGAAACTCAAAGTGCCTATGATGTGCAAGAACTAATGAAGTTTGTTTTCACGCATCAAGCACACACATTTCAGCTTCAGTTATAACTTAACAGGTACATTTTATTTTGTCCATTTTTTTTTATAATTGTTGTTATAGCTGTAGTATAGTGGCTGAATACACAAAATGATTGAGTGCAAATACTATCAGTGACGAGAATTTAAATACACTTCATGTTTTGGTAGGGATGACATCGTTTTTAAATGAAATGCTACAAATTTCCAAAACGTGTTTAAATGAGCCTTGTGTGTTAAATTAATTATAAATCATGTTTGGTGATGTTCTTACCAAGGAGTGGACTTTTTTACACCACAGACATTTTGCAATAGTTACTATTTTTCAGTGTGATTTTTCGTGTAAAAAAAAAAAACTAACAAAAACAAAACAAAATCCCACTGCCAATTATGATATTAATGTATGTAACCCACAACAATAAAATAAAATAAAACAAAACACAAAGACATACTGTCCCTGGTTTTCATTTCAGAAATCAGAATGCTTCAGAAATGCTTAGTTTAAATGGATTTACTTGGAAATCATTTACCTTATTACTGGCTATTGGACATGAAAGTAGCATTACAAACCACACATTTCATAGAATGTCATTATTATTCACAAATATTTAACTGCTTAATCAAAATCAAGTTTTCTGTAATAATCTACACTCAAAATGTGTGGATAATTGAGTCAACAGAACGTGCAAAAATGACCCTTTATTAGGTAGATGACAGTGTTCTCTTATGGTGAGATGTAAGTACTGCAGAGGATGACACTACTGCTGATGAAGATTACAATTTTTAGTACGCAATACTAAAATGATAAAAAGAAGGAAATCTTTAACTTCACCTCAAGTAAAACCAAGCATAGTCAAAATTACTTTTTGCACACAATTTCCCAACATCACAGCAGTAATGATTTTATGAACTACTTTACTTCTAACATCGATACTATTAAAGATAAAATTGTTCATTTCAGCCGTCAGCTACAGTATCACATCAGACAGTGCACTATAGTTCCCCTGAGGAACAGTTCCACTCATTCTCTACTACAGGAGAGGAAGAACTTGTTAAATCATCTAAACCAACAACATTTATGTTAGACCCTATTCCATCTAAGCTCCTAAAAGAGGTGCTTCCAGAAGTCATAGATCCTTCTCTGACTATTATTAATTTATCATTGTCATTAGGATACCTCCCCAAAACCTTCAAACTGATTGTTATTAAGCCTCTCACCAAAAAAACACAAGTTGACCCCAAAGAACTACAAACCTGATTTTTCAAAAAGTTGGGACACCGTACAAACTGTTAGTAAAAAAGGAATGGAATAATTTACAAATGTCATAAACATATATTGTATTCACAATAGAATATAGATAACATATCACATGTTGAACTATCATCCAAAGATTCAGACAATCTGGAACAATCTCTGTGTTTAAGGGTCAAGGCCGGAAAACTGTTCTTTGGTCAGACAAATACAAATTTGAAGTTTTTTTGGAAAACTGGGACACCATTAGCCTGGGAATACTTCGCTTTGCTTCGTAGACAGAGTCTGGAATGGCATAATAGAGAAGTGTTTTCTCTCTCGCTAGGGGGCACTTGTCTGAAGTTTAAAATCATTGGTTACCCGTAGCCAATCAGATAAGTTTAGTTATGACGTATGTTATGCGCCTGTACAGCCGCATCGAAGCACAGACATCATGCATCGAACTCAAATCTATGATTGAACTTCCACTGTAAACCTGTTGTTAACACATGATGATGCGAGCTAAATACCAGAGTGAACATGGCTGTAAACGACTTTTGCAGTTTGAAAAAGAGTTGAATGTTCTCCATAACAGAGCGAATTGCATCCCGTGTCTCGTTTCCCATTTCCGCGGTCGTTTCGGTTTTCGATTTCTCTAACCTACAATGTAAAACTCAGCGCTTAGCATCTACGTCACGGCTCTCAGCCCGCCCTCTGTTCGTTGATTGGCCCGGCTGTTTCCAGACCGGTGGCAAACAGAAAGCTCTGACGCTGTATCAGACTGAGTACAGAAGCGAAATGAAATTGAGCGGAAGTAGGAAGTCTGACGTAGTCAGGCTAGGACACCATGTCCTCTGGACTAAAGAGGACAAGGACAACCCAAGTTGTTATCAGTGCTCCGTTCAGAAGCCTGTATCTCTGATGGTATGGGGTTGCATGAGTGCGTGTGGCATGGGCAGCTTACATCTGGAAAGGTACCATCAATGCTGTATATCCAAGTTCTAGAACAACATGTGCTCCCATCCAGATGTCATCTCTTTCAGGGAAGACTTTGCATTTTCCAACATGACAATGCCAGACCACATTCTGCATAAATTACAACATCATGGCTGCGTAGAAGAAGGATCCAGGTACTGAAATGGCCAGCCTGCAGTCCAGATCTTTCCCCCATAGAAAACATTTGGCGTATCATAAAGAGGAAGATGCGACAAAGAAGACCTAATACAGTTGAGCAACTAGAAGCCTGTATTAGACAAGAATGGCACAACATTCCTATTCCTAAACTTGAGCAACATGTCTCCTTAGTCCCCAGACGTTTGCAGACTTTTATAAAAAAAAAAATAGGGGATGTGTTTTTTGAGATGTTGATGCCATAAAATTTAAAATCAACTTATTTTCCCTTAAAATGATTTAAAAAAAAATCAGTTTAAACATTTGATATGTCATCTATATTGTACTCTGAATAAAATTTTGAAATTTGAAACTTACACATCATTGCATTCTGTTTTTATTCACAATTTGTACAGTGTCCCAACTTGGAATTGGGTTAGTTAATTATAGACCGAGCTTGAATCTCCCTTTTCTGTCCAAGATACTAGAAAAGATAGTATCCTCACAATAATATTCCTTCTTAGAGTTAAATGGTATCTGTGAGGATTTCCAGTCAGGATTTAGACCATATCATAGGACTGAGACTGCTCTCCTCAGAGTTACAAATGGCCTGCTCTTATCATCTGATCGTGGTTGTATCTCTCTAGAGCCCCAGATACAGATCCCCTATAAAGACCTTGTCTCAAACTGAGCCTGGTTTCTCCCAAGGTTTTTTTCTCCACTCTGTCACCGATGGAGTTTTGGTTCCTTGTCGCTTTCACCTATGGTTTGCTTAGTTGGGGACACTTAATTTACAGCGATAGCGTTTACTTGATTGCAAATGATTGCACAGATACTATTTAAACTAAACTGAAATGATTACATCACTGAATTCAATGATGAACTGTCATTTTGCATTATTGACACACTGTTTTCCTAATTAATGTTGTTCAGTTGCTTTGACACAATATATATATATTTTTTTGTTATAAATAAAGGTGACTAAGTTAATCTTAGCTAATGCATGCTGATGCCAGTTTTCTATTTCCTGGGAAAAATCATTTTGGGAGAAAGAAAAAAAAGTCAATTATGCTGTTTTTTTGTGCTTTTTTTTTGCTTTATTATAGTCATCACTTATTTCAGAAGGATGAAATGTAAAGAATTAAATTTTTCATTGCTAAAGAAGAAACAAAATGTTCAAAATGCCCTGAAAATGCCCTGAGAGATAATAGTTATAGAACAGAAAGCTGAATGGTCCCATCATTCACCAATATATGCATAGTATTTAGCAATTTAGTTGGAATTGTAGCAGTATAGCATACACACTGAATGGGATCTTTTATCCACTAGTCTTCTGGTTTTCACATGCTATTGGAGTGCATTTGCAGCTCTCTATGTAGATGTAGTCATGATCGATCACACGGTCATCAGAACACTTCAGCTGCACTTTTTTAACGCTGGTTTTCATCTCCCGACAGCAAGAACAGCTGTGCATCATGATGTTGGCTCCCATTGAATACCTATGTGGATTTCCAAGAAAAACACCAGTCAGTTAAGCACAAAAACCATTTCTTATATACAATTCTGTGTTAAAGTTGTAATATAGCCCTGTTTACAGCTGGAATGAACAATCATTCAATATGAGTATATGTAAGTATGAAGTATATTTCACAAGAAATCATGTCAGGGTGCTCTCACATTGATTCTGTGTCACAGTGGCCACTGCAGGAAGTCACTTCTATGGGATGGATGGACTTGCAGTCATTTAAAGTAACATCTGTGGTGTTCTTCACACGAACACAGTTCCTGAGCTCACCTGAGATATTAGAGGTAATAGGAGATAATATAAATATATATATATTTTTAGAAAAAATTTTTTGAACAGGAATTATTGAACAAGGAAACAATTTCTTACAAGTATTGCAACATTCATCTGCATCAAGTGTCAGTGTTCCCTGTAAAGACAAATAGGGCTTTGTTTAAACATCAGATTAAAAATTAAAGGGATAGTTCACTCAAAATGTCTGTTGTTCAAAACCTGTGTAATTATGATAAAGCAAAATATTATTCAAATGGTTTTGTCTGTAAAAAGGCAACAGATTAAATATTCATGCAGGTTTGGAACAACACGAGGATGTGTAAATGTTGAAAGAAGTTACACAACCTTTTAAGCTGAATTATTTAAACACTACAGATGGAAAAAGAAAAAAAAAACCTACATGCATATACATTTTAGTGTGGGAAGACGGAAACAAACAGAACAAGTGCGTCATATTTGGAACTTGAGCTAAAGATGTTAAACTCACAGGCACACACTCATCTGGATTGAACTCTGGACAGGTTGCTATGGTCTTCTCTATCATGAATGTGTCATTCATTTGTTGACAGATCACAGTCTCACACTTGTAGTTGTACGTGTCTCCAGTCTACAAAAAAATACAAATAAGTAAAAGATATAGCTGAACAGATAAGGTGAACTGAATGTGTGAAGAAAAGTTTGAGAACATGCACCTTGAGAATATGTGTGGTGTTGTCTGGCGCCGTATAAAAACAGCTATTTTGCTGGCATGTTTGACAGCATTCTCCTTCTTCTTGGACAGGCACAAATCCCTTGGAGTACAAAAAACAATTTTATAATTTTGATGTTTAAATACTTTAGATGTTTATGAATTGAGTTGTATGAATGAGTTGATGTAATGGTTCACAAGAATAAATAGTAATTATTACATCAGGGCAAGGTTCACAGGCGATAGAAGCGCACGTGACGACATGTAGTTGGGTTTTTGGGTCTTTATCCATTAGACAGTTACATTCGATGCAGGGATCTGTGGGGATTTGAACTCCAGGCTAGAAGAAAACAGAGATTATCTAATCAGAAAAGTGTCAAATACTAACACTATTTAACAGTTTTATCTTTTGTTCCCTTTTAAACATCAGGATTTTCCCAAATTAACTTTAATAGTATAAACAAATGAACCCAGCAGCTTACCTGGTACTCAGTGTTATTGTACACACATACATCTTTGGGCACTGAAAATCATAAAAATCAGTTTTATGAGCCATAAAACCAGTTCAATAATAATTTACGCTACTTTAGTCAATTTAAAGAAAAAGTGTCATCTGTGTAATGCAGTTAGTCTGTCACATATCCTGATAAAATATAAAACTTACAATGTGTAAAGATAGAAATCATATCAGTTAGCCTTTTGAATAATTACACTTGCTATCTTTGCCATGTTAAAAATAGACATTTCATATTCCATATTTTCTACAGATTTCATTTTTATATAAATACATTGGATTTCAACATGGACTCAAAATGTACTGCCTGATAGGAATGACTTACAATATTTATTTACTTATTTATTTTTTGTAGGACAGCTAATTGTTTAACTTTTAAATCTACAGAAGGATATGTGAGACTTACCACAGGGTGGACAGCAACTGTCTTCAGATTTATTTGCTGCCAACGTATATCCCACAGGACACTTCTTCTGAAGACACAGCTCGAGATCACACACTGAATGGGTTGAGAAATGGGGATTCTTATAAATAATTTTTGAATGCATTTATGTAGGGATAGTTCAATAGTGGCAGTAACTGTGAATCATTTATATGCTTCAGATTCATTATCTTGCTTGTAATTTTCAAGCAAATTAGTCTTGACTCACCGCAGGTTAGGCAGCAGTTTTCAATTATTTTCTTTTGTTCTGGTCCACAGGACTTTTCAGCCGGACACCCGACAGGCACAGTTTTAATACCAAAGGTCTCATTGGAGCATGTGTACTCATGACAGTCCATGGTCCATGTATCCCCAGGCTGCAGGAGGTAAAACAAGCAGATGATAGTTAGGAATTTGTTATGTGATAGCAGATTGTAATTGAAATGTTTTGAATCTGATTTTCTTTTTTTTTTATATCTTGTTTTGCCTATACATACCTGTCTAGGTAATCCATCAGGGCCGATGCAATCTACATGGAGGGAATGAAAAAGAAATCAGTGGAAATAAGACGTGAATGTGCATTTAACAGAGAAAATAAAGAACAATAGTAAGTAAATAAAGCAGCATGTCTTACCACAATAAGATGTACAGGCATCTATCGTTGAACTAACTCGATATTTGTCATCAGGACAGTAACAGCCTTCCGTGAATGTTTGAAGACAGTTATTGTTTTGACAGTCTTTCTCCACAAACATATCATTGTACCTAGTTGAGTAAGCACATCAGATAATGAAGTATTACAGTTGCAACACTTACTAAGGACTGTTGTTGTGTAGCTATGGGATGTGAGCTTACCTTGTACTGCAGGTTTTTTCAACTTTAGGACCACATCCCTTATAGACTTTGTGACTGGGGCACTTGTATTCTGTTATAGAAATCAATTAAAATTACATTTCAGGGTAATCTTACGTACAACATATTTTAAAAACACCCGAAAACACTCAAAAGGTAATGTTCATTTTGCTTACCACACTTTTTGGTGAGTTCATTTGATGTTCTCCACTCCACACAGATACCCTGTTTGCCACATAGCAGAGCGTATGCCTCCAGACTGGTACAACCAATAGAGCTGTTTCCCATGTGGCACACATCATATTTGCATGCCTCATAATAACCTTCATAAGGAATGACCTCACGGCATTTTATAAACATACTGTGGAGAAACATATACTTTGATTTTAGGCATCTTAAAGAGACAGTACAGCCAAAAATGAAAATTCTGACATCTTTTACTATGATATTCTTTCAAACCTGCATTACTTTGTTTATTATATTTTTGCACTGAATAAAAAAGTCAAACACATTTGGAACAACTTGAGGGTAAGTAAATGGCGACAGTTTACTTGCATTTACCTTTAAAAGGGAAACACTTTGTAATAATCAGTGCTACAAACAGAAGTGATTAAAAATTTTTTCATTTCCTTACTCGCTCTTGATGAGATCACAAATGGTCGGATTGCAGGGAGGTGGAGATGGAGTTGAATGTGTAGGTGGAGATGGAGTTGGAGTTGGAGGTATTTTGCATCCTGGGGGGACCATCCAAAGCTGTGCCATGTTCACACATGATGGATCAGTTTGTCCATCGGGACGTCTGCAGTCATTTGTACGGTTGTTGTCACAAAACCCTAAAACAAATGTAGTTTTAATTATAGTTCATCGAATTAAGTGAGCAAGAAATGGGACAATTCAAGAACATTTTATATTAACATTTAGGTAAAGTTTAGGTAGAGATAAATCTTGTTTTTCCTTTTTTTTTTTTTGGACTGTTAAATTTAAAATGAAACTATACAGTATTGTACTATGTAGTTTTCTTATCTGTACTTACCGCACTGTCCCTCCGTATTACCATGGAAGTAGGAGAATGGGAGATTGATCTCAAAGCCTTGATGATTCACAGTAATGTCAACTTTGATTTCAGTGATGTTCACAATTACTGCCATGCCAGAGGTGGTGATGAAGAAATCATTATTCATATAAGTTAGTTGTTTTACTTCATCATTAACGTAGACCTGAGGGAAACAATGCCTTTCTGTGTTATGACAATTATGCTCTAGAGTACGATGTGTTGTTTTGCAAAGTTGAGTGATTTGATATGAAATTTGAAGTACTTTTGTATACAATTAATTTGAATTTTGCTTGTTTTTTAGAAGCCAATAAATGTTTTTGATGTAGTCCTAAGACTTACCTGGACCTCTTTAGTGTTGCTTGTCAGCTTTATTTTATAGGATTTGTAGTTCACAACCACATACTCAGGGCAAGCAAGATTATTTTTAACATCACAATAATAGTTTTTAACATGGACACTGATATTGTATCTTGGGATGATTTCTTGGAACAAAACGTAAGTGCAGTTTCCTTGGAAAGCATAGTAAGTTCCATCAAAAGTTTGGTAATGTGGGTCACCCCAGCCACTACATTTACCTGCAAAAACAATTTACATCTAAAGTAAATATAAGGTACTGGCAAGGACAGTTGTTTTCTTTTTAATATTATTGAAATTTACTTAAATATAAATATTTCATATTAATGGAATGTCCATGAACATGAATTACACTCACATTCACACTCATACTTAGAACAGCATCCATCGTTATAAGGCACCTTCTTAGCTTTAATTCCGTTGCTACATTTAGGTATGACATTATCAGATATGCCACATTGTAGAGGTGTTGATGTGACACTGCCATTTTTGCATGTGTTGTTTTTGCAGTTTTCAATCCAGGATTCCATATGCTGTATGGCACAATTGGATTGATAAACAGATTAATCAAAAAATGAATTGCATTCATTAGTTTCAGAGATCTTTCCCCCCTCAACAATTAATACTCTAGGCATCTAGTAGTTATACAATACATAATTAATTTAGTGTTATTTTTATTATTATATATTATTATATCATATAACCATTAGAAGCTATTTTTGTATTCTTCATTTTGAAAAATCATGCAGAATTTATGTGGAAACTGCACACGTGTTACAGCATAAATGTACAGCTAATTATTAAATTACCTTTCTGTTGAATTCTTTGCAGTCTCTTGGTAATTTGCATGGCTGAGAGACTATATCTATACCACAGGAAGAGTTGCATTTGGCAGTGAAGCACCAACCTGCTTGATCTGTTTTATTGTAGATTATTGACCCTACAATTACAATAAAAGGATGTGCAAAGGAGGTAAATATAGGAGAGATTTTTTACATGAATGCAACTTGAATGTAATGTAGGGTCAAGATAATGTACACAGGTACACGGATTAAAAAAAAAAAAGCTCTCTCACCTGGTGAGTATTCTGCCGTTAAATATGGGCATTTACACTGGGGTGATGTCTTATTTCTGTTGGTATTGGGAGTTGTTATAACTCCTGTAACCACAGACATCTTTGTTGTATTAGTGAAGGTTCTTGTAGATGTCTTTGTTGATGTGTGTGTTGTTGTTCCAGTAGTTGTACTAGTTGTAGATGATTTTTCTGATGACGAAGGTGTCATTGTTACAGTAGATGGTGTGATAGTATTGGTTGTGTATGTTGATGTAGGTGTTGTAACAGTTGAAGGTGATGTCTCTGTTGAAGTAGATGTCGATGTTCGAGTAGTTGGTGTAGTAATGGATGTGAGTGTGGAGGATGTTTCTGTTGATGTAGGTGTTATTGTTACAGTTTTCGGGGATGTTTCTGTTGACGTTGGTGTTGATGTGGGAGTTGTTTTTGTTACAGTAGTTGTACTAATTGTAGGTGGTGTTACTGTTGATGTAGGTGATGATTCTGTTGACGTAGGTGTCGATGATCCAGTAGTTGGTGTAGTAGTGTATGAGATTGTGGATGGTGTTCCTGTTGATGTAGGTGCTATTGTAACAGTTGTCATGGATGTTTCTGTTGATGTAGGTGTTGATGTGGGAGTTGTTGTAGCAGTAGTTGTACTAATTGTAGAATATGTTTCTGTTGATGTAGGTGTTATTGTAACAGTTGAAGGTGACGTTTCTGTTGACGATGGTGTTGATGTGGGAATTGTTGTTGTAGCAGTAGTTGTACTAATTGTAGGTGGTGTTTCTGTTGATGTAAGTGTCGATGTTCCAGTAGTTGGTGTAGTAGTGGATGTGATTGTGGATGGTGTTCCTGTTGATGTAGGTGTCATTGTAACAGTTGTCAGAGATGTTTCTGTTGATGTAGGTGTTGATGTGGGAGTTATTGTTGTAGCAGTAGTTGTACTAATTGTAGATGGTGTTTCTGATGATGTACGTGTAATTGTAACAGTTGAAGGTGATGTTTCTGTTGACGTAGGTGTTGATGTGGCAGTTGTTGTAACAGTAGTTGTACTAATTGTAGATGGTGTTTCTGTTGATGTAGGTGTAATTGTAACAGTTGAAGGTGACGTTTCTGTTGACGTTGGTGTTGATGTGGGAGTTGTTGTAGCAGTAGTTGTACTAATTGTAGATGGTGTTTCTGTTGATGTAGGTGATGTTTCTGTTGACGTAGGTGTCGATGTTCCAGTAGTTGGCGTAGTAGTGGCTGTGATTGTGGATAGTGTTCCTGTTGATGTAGGTGTTAATGTAACAGTTGTAAGGGATGTTTCTGTTGACGTAGGTGTTGATGTGGGAGTCGTTGTTGTAGCTGTAGTTGTGCTAATTGTAGATGGTGTTTCTGTTGATGTAGGTGTAGGTGTAATTGTAACAGTTGAAGGTGACGTTTCTGTTGACGTAGGTGTTGATGTGGGAGTTGTTGTTGTAGCAGTAGTTGTACTAATTGTAGGTGGTGTTACCGTTGATGTAGGTGATGTTTCTGTTGACGTAGGTGTCGATGTTCCAGTAGTTGATGTAGTAGTGGATGTGATTGTGGATGGTGTTCCTGTTGATGTAGGTGTTATTGTAACAGTTGTAAGGGATGTTTCTGTTGACGTAGGTGTCGATGATCCAGTAGTTGGTGTAGTAGTGGATGTGATTGTGGATGGTGTTCCTGTTGATGTAGGTGTTATTGTAACAGTTGTCAGAGATGTTTCTGTTGATGTAGGTGTTGGTGTGGGAATTGTTGTTGTAGCAGTAGTTGTACTAATTGTAGGTGGTGTTACTGTTGACGTAGGTGTCAATGTTCCAGTAGTTGGTGTAGTAGTGGATGTGATTGTGGATGGTGTTCCTGTTGATGTAGGTGTTATTGTAACCGTTGTAGGTGTTGATGTTACAGTAGTTGTTGATGTAGTGGATGTTGGTGTACTTGGAGACGTTGTAGGAGTAGTACAATAGTCAACTGGCTTGCAACATTTTACACGTATTTCATAATTATAACAAAGTGGTGGAAAGCTATTTGCATTGTCTTCATTTGAACATGACAGTCCAAATGATGTATTGCAATAAACTGTTTGTCCCAAATCTTGCAGGGACTTTTGGGGATAATTTACTGCCCTGCATTTGACTTCTTCAGGGCTCCGACATGTAATCTTATTTAATTTCCACAATTCATCTATGGGTTCAGTTTCGAATCCTTCTGGCTCTGTACTGGGTGTGTTGCCATCAAACCAAACTGACCATGCGCATGTAAGAGGACAGATGGTAGTTGTTGACGTAGGTGTTGATGTGGGAGCTGTTGTAGCAGTAGTTGTACTAATTGTAGATGGTGTTTCTGTTGATGTAGGTGATGTTTCTGTTGACGTAGGTGTCGATGTTCCAGTAGTTGGCGTAGTAGTGGATGTGATTGTGGATGGTGTTTCTGTTGATATAGGTGTTATTGTAACAGTTGTAGAGGATGTTTCTGTTGACGAAGGTGTTGATGTGGGAGTCGTTGTTGTAGCAGTAGTTGTACTTATTGTAGATGGTGTTTCTGTTGATGTAGGTGTAATTGTAACAGTTGAAGGTGATGTTTCTGTTGACCTAGATGTTGATGTGGGAGTTGTTGTTGTAGCACTAGTTGTACTAATTGTAGATGGTGTTTCTGTTGATGTAGGTGTAATTGTAACAGTTGAAGGTGACGTTTCTGTTGACGTTGGTGTTGATGTGGGAGTTGTTGTAGCAGTAGTTGTACTAATTGTAGATGGTGTTTCTGTTGATGTAGGTGATGTTTCTGTTGACGTAGGTGTCGATGTTCCAGTAGTTGGCGTAGTAGTGGCTGTGATTGTGGATGGTGTTCCTGTTGATGTAGGTGTTATTGTAACAGTTGTAAGGGATGTTTCTGTTGACGTAGGAGTTGATGTGGGAGTCGTTGTTGTAGCTGTAGTTGTACTAATAGAAGTTGGTGTTTCTGTTGATGTAGGTGTAATTGTAACAGTTGTCAGAGATGTTTCTGTTGATGTAGGTGTTGATGTGGGAATTGTTGTTGTAGCAGTAGTTGTACTAATTGTAGGTGGTGTTACTGTTGACGTAGGTGTCAATGTTCCAGTAGTTGGTGTAGTAGTGGATGTGATTGTGGATGGTGTTCCTGTTGATGTAGGTGTTATTGTAACCGTTGTAGGTGTTGATGTTACAGTAGTTGTTGATGTAGTGGATGTTGGTGTACTTGGAGACGTTGTAGGAGTAGTACAATAGTCAACTGGCTTGCAACATTTTACACGTATTTCATAATTATAACAAAGTGGTGGAAAGCTATTTGCATTGTCTTCATTTGAACATGACAGTCCAAATGATGTATTGCAATAAACTGTTTGTCCCAAATCTTGCAGGGACTTTTGGGGATAATTTACTGCCCTGCATTTGACTTCTTCAGGGCTCCGACATGTAATCTTATTTAATTTCCACAATTCATCTATGGGTTCAGTTTCGAATCCTTCTGGCTCTGTACTGGGTGTGTTGCCATCAAACCAATCTGACCATGCGCATGTAAGAGGACAGATGGTAGTTGTTGACGTAGGTGTTGATGTGGGAGTTGTTGTACTAATTGTAGATGGTGTTTCTGTTGATGTAGGTGATGTTTCTGTTGACGTAGGTGTCGATGTTCCAGTAGTTGGCGTAGTAGTGGATGTGATTGTGGATGGTGTTTCTGTTGATATAGGTGTTATTGTAACAGTTGTAGAGGATGTTTCTGTTGACGAAGGTGTTGATGTGGGAGTCGTTGTTGTAGCAGTAGTTGTACTTATTGTAGATGGTGTTTCTGTTGATGTAGGTGTAATTGTAACAGTTGAAGGTGATGTTTCTGTTGACCTAGATGTTGATGTGGGAGTTGTTGTTGTAGCACTAGTTGTACTAATTGTAGATGGTGTTTCTGTTGATGTAGGTGTAATTGTAACAGTTGAAGGTGACGTTTCTGTTGACGTTGGTGTTGATGTGGGAGTTGTTGTAGCAGTAGTTGTACTAATTGTAGATGGTGTTTCTGTTGATGTAGGTGATGTTTCTGTTGACGTAGGTGTCGATGTTCCAGTAGTTGGCGTAGTAGTGGCTGTGATTGTGGATGGTGTTCCTGTTGATGTAGGTGTTATTGTAACAGTTGTAAGGGATGTTTCTGTTGACGTAGGAGTTGATGTGGGAGTCGTTGTTGTAGCTGTAGTTGTACTAATAGAAGTTGGTGTTTCTGTTGATGTAGGTGTAATTGTAACAGTTGTCAGAGATGTTTCTGTTGATGTAGGTGTTGATGTGGGAATTGTTGTTGTAGCAGTAGTTGTACTAATTGTAGGTGGTGTTACTGTTGACGTAGGTGTCAATGTTCCAGTAGTTGGTGTAGTAGTGGATGTGATTGTGGATGGTGTTCCTGTTGATGTAGGTGTTATTGTAACCGTTGTAGGTGTTGATGTTACAGTAGTTGTTGATGTAGTGGATGTTGGTGTACTTGGAGACGTTGTAGGAGTAGTACAATAGTCAACTGGCTTGCAACATTTTACACGTATTTCATAATTATAACAAAGTGGTGGAAAGCTATTTGCATTGTCTTCATTTGAACATGACAGTCCAAATGATGTATTGCAATAAACTGTTTGTCCCAAATCTTGCAGGGACTTTTGGGGATAATTTACTGCCCTGCATTTGACTTCTTCAGGGCTCCGACATGTAATCTTATTTAATTTCCACAATTCATCTATGGGTTCAGTTTCGAATCCTTCTGGCTCTGTACTGGGTGTGTTGCCATCAAACCAATCTGACCATGCGCATGTAAGAGGACAGATGGTAGTTGTTGACGTAGGTGTTGATGTGGGAGTTGTTGTACTAATTGTAGATGGTGTTTCTGTTGATGTAGGTGATGTTTCTGTTGACGTAGGTGTCGATGTTCCAGTAGTTGGCGTAGTAGTGGATGTGATTGTGGATGGTGTTTCTGTTGATATAGGTGTTATTGTAACAGTTGTAGAGGATGTTTCTGTTGACGAAGGTGTTGATGTGGGAGTCGTTGTTGTAGCAGTAGTTGTACTTATTGTAGATGGTGTTTCTGTTGATGTAGGTGTAATTGTAACAGTTGAAGGTGATGTTTCTGTTGACCTAGATGTTGATGTGGGAGTTGTTGTTGTAGCACTAGTTGTACTAATTGTAGATGGTGTTTCTGTTGATGTAGGTGTAATTGTAACAGTTGAAGGTGACGTTTCTGTTGACGTTGGTGTTGATGTGGGAGTTGTTGTAGCAGTAGTTGTACTAATTGTAGATGGTGTTTCTGTTGATGTAGGTGATGTTTCTGTTGACGTAGGTGTCGATGTTCCAGTAGTTGGCGTAGTAGTGGCTGTGATTGTGGATGGTGTTCCTGTTGATGTAGGTGTTATTGTAACAGTTGTAAGGGATGTTTCTGTTGACGTAGGAGTTGATGTGGGAGTCGTTGTTGTAGCTGTAGTTGTACTAATAGAAGTTGGTGTTTCTGTTGATGTAGGTGTAATTGTAACAGTTGTCAGAGATGTTTCTGTTGATGTAGGTGTTGATGTGGGAATTGTTGTTGTAGCAGTAGTTGTACTAATTGTAGGTGGTGTTACTGTTGACGTAGGTGTCAATGTTCCAGTAGTTGGTGTAGTAGTGGATGTGATTGTGGATGGTGTTCCTGTTGATGTAGGTGTTATTGTAATCGTTGTAGGTGTTGATGTTACAGTAGTTGTTGATGTAGTGGATGTTGGTGTACTTGGAGACGTTGTAGGAGTAGTACAATAGTCAACTGGCTTGCAACATTTTACACGTATTTCATAATTATAACAAAGTGGTGGAAAGCTATTTGCATTGTCTTCATTTGAACATGACAGTCCAAATGATGTATTGCAATAAACTGTTTGTCCCAAATCTTGCAGGGACTTTTGGGGATAATTTACTGCCCTGCATTTGACTTCTTCAGGGCTCCGACATGTAATCTTATTTAATTTCCACAATTCATCTATGGGTTCAGTTTCGAATCCTTCTGGCTCTGTACTGGGTGTGTTGCCATCAAACCAATCTGACCATGCGCATGTAAGAGGACAGATGGTAGTTGTTGACGTAGGTGTTGATGTGGGAGTTGTTGTAGCAGTAGTTGTACTAATTGTAGATGGTGTTTCTGTTGATGTAGGTGATGTTTCTGTTGACGTAGGTGTCGATGTTCCAGTAGTTGGCGTAGTAGTGGATGTGATTGTGGATGGTGTTTCTGTTGATATAGGTGTTATTGTAACAGTTGTAGAGGATGTTTCTGTTGACGAAGGTGTTGATGTGGGAGTCGTTGTTGTAGCAGTAGTTGTACTTATTGTAGATGGTGTTTCTGTTGATGTAGGTGTAATTGTAACAGTTGAAGGTGATGTTTCTGTTGACCTAGATGTTGATGTGGGAGTTGTTGTTGTAGCACTAGTTGTACTAATTGTAGATGGTGTTTCTGTTGATGTAGGTGTAATTGTAACAGTTGAAGGTGACGTTTCTGTTGACGTTGGTGTTGATGTGGGAGTTGTTGTAGCAGTAGTTGTACTAATTGTAGATGGTGTTTCTGTTGATGTAGGTGATGTTTCTGTTGACGTAGGTGTCGATGTTCCAGTAGTTGGCGTAGTAGTGGCTGTGATTGTGGATGGTGTTCCTGTTGATGTAGGTGTTATTGTAACAGTTGTAAGGGATGTTTCTGTTGACGTAGGAGTTGATGTGGGAGTCGTTGTTGTAGCTGTAGTTGTACTAATAGAAGTTGGTGTTCCTGTTGATGTAGGTGTTATTGTAACAGTTGTCATGGATGTTTCTGTTGATGTAGGTGTTGATGTGGGAGTTGTTGTTGTAGCAGTAGTTGTACTAATTGTAGGTGGTGTTTCTGTTGTTGTAGGTGTAGTTGTAACAGTTGTAAGTGTTGATGTTCCAGTAGTTGGTGTAGTAGGAGTGAATGTGATTGTGGGTGTTATAGTAGTTTCAGGTGTAGTTGTGAAAGTGAAAGGTGTTGAAGCTGTAGTTCCACAGGAATCAGTAATAATTCTTTTTATTTCCCCATTGTAATCACACAGAGCAATGAAACATACACCATTTCCATCTGTGGTACTGTAAATTTCTGATCCACGTGGAATTACCTTCCCATTATAGACACAGTCTTTACATTCTTCCTCTGTGACACACTTCATAGTCTCCTCCCTGAGATATGGCCTCTCTGAAGGGCACTGAGGAAAACATCCTAAAAGTATAAATAAAATAGTCAGATTAGACTGAAGAAATGTGTTACTGGTATTAAAAACTTTTGTTTCTTTTGTTTCTAAAGTATTTAGTAGTTTTTTGCTAAAAATCTTTTTTCTTACCCTCAAGGGGAGGAATTTGATCAGAGCAAGTTCCTGATGGGTTTTTGCATGTTTTCATGCAGGTGGATCCACAGGGTTTATAGTGCCACTCACATTCTTCTGGAGGTTTGTTGTAGTAGTCACAAAATAAAGCTGCAAGGACAATCACTTGAGTCAGTTGAAAGGTTACATTTGACAGTTATTTCAGCTATGGGCACTTTTTTTCTTTTTGTTAAATTAATATTTATTTACTTGTATTCATGTAGTTCTATGTATAGGTTTTGTTGTTTCCTTGTTCCAGACACATTTCATTCCATCATGAATTAAAAACTATGTTATAAATAACTATAAATAATTTAATAATTATTTAATTATCCATAATTATAGTGGTTCTTAATGACCAACAATTTTGACCCTCTTGCCAAGGAGTTAAATTTGTCATTAGAGAACATGTTTTAAAAAAATAAAAAAAAAGTAAAATATCACTTACGTTTCTTTTTTCTTTTTCAATAAAAAATGTGTACATTTGTCAAAATTATTAAATCATTACTTATTTGTGAATTTAGATACAGTGCCAGCTATGAAATTAACCTTAGCAAAACCAAAGAGTCAGCCATTTTTTAGAAGGGGTCAAAGATGCCCAATTGTGAAAAAATAAATATTTTTTTTTATTGTGGATGACAAGACGTGATTGTGAACTGTGCATTCCTGACCCAAGTTAATTGGTTTAAATTTATAGGCGAAATAAACAATAGAAATATTAGGACTTACGGCAAAAGTTTGGTTTTCGCCATGTCACACAAGCTCCTCTTTTACGGCATTCAGCAGCGTAAGCTGCCACTGCAGTACAGAGACAATCACAGTCACCCCCACTGTCACATGCACAGGTGTCCCTTTCACAGGCATCATAGTATGGGCCAGAATCCACCTAGAGAGAAGAAAATCAGACACAGAACTGTAAGGGTTACCATGATAACTGCACTAGATATAATACATTAAATTGTAAAGTTCTAAACACACATTCATTTCATTTCAGTGATGATTGATATTTTTGTTCTGAATTTGTGGGGAAAAAAGTTAAATGTTAATGTTACTTACAAGCGAATGGCAGTCTGCAAAGACATCGCTTGTGATGATTCTGCATTGTTTGATAGCCCAGGCACGTCGATGTGGATTTGCGTCACAAGGATGCATCACGTTTGTTACATCAGGGCAGCTGGGCTTCACCTTCCAGCTATTCCCAAAATCGTCTGGATCTGTCACAACTTCTCCATTGTGCTTCATAAAGTCATTGTTTGCATTACCATCAAAGTTTCCACACAGTCCACACACCTTGCCCTGCCATAGAGATCAAGTGGACATTTAGATGAGTAGTTGAACAAAGGATACAAAGTATTTGTTTATGCATGTATCTTTAGGTAATGAATACCTTTAATTTGTTATTGAGTTGGATCATCACACTTGTTTTTTTATCCCAGATTAAGTTCAAAAGCCCTTCAACCTCTATGACAACATATATGCCTGCAGAACTGATTTGATATCTGTACTCCGTGCCAATGCTTTCAATTACTTTCACATCTTCCTCCTCAGATAAAATCATCTCGTATTTCTGTGGGATATGAAAGGTTAGTGGCTTATAACATATGTTGTATATTGCACATTTTAGGATGCTTTACTAATGAAGCTGTTCTGACTCTGAGCTATGAAAAAACCTCACCCCAAAGAACAGATTGATGGACTTGGAGCAAATGGAGCTGGTGGTTGCACAAGGGATGTTCTCTGTAACCAGACGGAAGGAGGGACTGGGGTTTGTGTCACAATAATCCTAAAGGGGTTACACACATCAGAGATATTCAAGGTTATAATGCCCCAGATATTTAACCTCTAAATACACTTATATAAATCTGATGTTTTTCATATTATTATTATTTCATATTATAGCCTATTTTATTGAAGGGTTTGGTGTATTTGTAGACATATTAGTGATTATTGACTTTTTTTTTCTTTTCCCGTTAGGACAGTCAAACATACCTGGGCTATGGTGTGTTCACAGTCTCCGTGGAAGGAATACCTTCTGCCATCAAAAGTCCTGAAATGACCTTCACCATAGATGGTACAGGTGCCATAGCACGCCTTTTTAGTACAAGTCCACATCCCATTTGTGCATGTGCTGAAATATAAATTCACAAAATAAAACACTACCCTTAAATGTTTTACTTGTTGCTGAAGGTAACCACTCCATGGGCCTGTCATGAAAATCCTTGCTATGTTCAGTATTACCAAATATAACTGTAAATGTAACCAGATAAGATTATTGGAAATACACATCTATACTTGTAGACATGTGCCTCAAGTGTGTCTAACTTTTAGACTTGTTGTGGAGAATTTTAATACAAGCCTTGCACTGTGATAACATGGTTTTAAACAACTGTGATTAGCTCACCAGGTGTTACAGTCCTGTTGAACTTGCTCTCCAGGTGAATAGAGGACTCCATTATGGGTACATGGACATTTGTCTCTCTTCACACACCCACCTTTTCCATCAGCCAGAAGGTCATCTGGACACATACACCCTGATATACACCCCATGCTCACCTATTGCCAAGACAAAATCGGTAAGCTATTATTTTCCTGCAAACTTCTACAGTATCACAAGATTTCTTATGCATGTCGTCTACACTGTATATCAGGTTTGTGTGCCATTCAGAGCCGGCATGAAAATGCTACATTTGAAATTGAGTAAGCAAACAGGATTTCATGAAATACATAAAAATGCTGTAACAGATATTTTCATTAATTCAGTTATTTAAGTATTCCATTCTTCCAACTCACACAGTTGTTTGGGTCTTGCTTCTCACATGTCCTCTGACACTCCGTTCCTTTTTCTCCATGATTTGAGCATTTGAAGAATGTCATTGGAGCCACACAGTCTAAAAACCCAAAAGGCATATGGATGAGGTGGAGAAAATTTGCACACATCATACCAGCGGTGATTCAAGTTTGAATTTAAATGGTATTATTGCAGAAGAGCTAATTGCAGATCACCTTCTTGACTGGAGCAGTGCAGTTTGCCAAGATCACAGGTGCTGTAATTTGAGCAAACAGTGGAAATAATTGCTAAATCTACCATTAATAGTTAACAATGCATGTCTATATTGTTAAATGATTTGCCATTTGGCAGTGAAGGGCTATTGAAAACAAAAAAATGTAAAAAATGATTCAGAAAAAAGGTAATGGATACATTATGTATCAACTACCCATGTGGTAAACTGCACTTTATACCATTTAGCACCATCTTTGTAGAACACTGCTGATGGTTCTATGACCTGGTTTCCATAGTAACAAGGACACTGATCAGCATGTACACAGCTTCCGCCTTCATTGAGGTAGGTTCCCTCAGAACAGGTGCAACCATCTACAGGTGTGAAGGACCCTTGGCAGGTGTTGTCTTTTTCACTGAGAGAGCGGCAGTTGCTGCCACAGCTGGTCACGCCGTAGGAGTACTTCATGTTCCCTGAACACTCCGAAATCATGTCTGTGTAGCCAGAGATAGACAGAAGTAGATTTGTAACAGAGTGCATATACAGTATAACTATTTGTTAGTATGTGTACTTTATAAAGTTCTCACCACAGGGTTCAGAATCCATCCAGCCCTGGAGAATGATTCCTCTGGCAGCACAGGCATGAGCATAGTTGGACACGGCTGCACACATACACTTCTTAATATCTGCACATTTGCAGGTATCGTAGACACACCACTGCAGAGAAAAACAGATGGAAGTCTGAGTGAAGTGGCTATTCAAACAAGGAAAATGTAGGGAAGGACTTGATTTTGTCCATCAGGATCTGACTGGATCAGCTGAAGTTCTAGATCTAGTCACTGTCCTCTACCTGTACTCCTCATATCAGTTGTCTATGCGCAAATCAAAATTCTCTGCGCAAATCAAAATTCTCAACTGTGCTGTATAACATTTGTCATCTTTTAATTAAGTTTTATAATATCAAATAGTAGTCGCATATAGAATATAGGCTTTACTTTAGTTACACATTCATACAGAGACTATTTGAGCTTCTATCATGAAATTGTTTCTTTATGAAATTGACATTTCGAGACTCACAGCTATACACTTACTGGCCACTTTAATAGAAACACCTTGATAGTAACAGATTGGAGGTCCTCTTGCCTTCAGAACTGCCTTAATTCTTTATAACATTGATTTAACAAGATGCTATTTAAACTATATTCTATATTGGTCTATATTGATACAATAAAATCATGCCGTAACTACAATTTTTCAGATACACATCAATAATGCGAGGTGCTCAATTGGACTGAGATCTGGGGACTCTGGAGGCCATTTGAGTATAGTGAACTAACTGTCGTTATCAAGAAACTAGTTTGAGATGATTTGAGCTCTGTGGTGCATTATCTTTCTGAAGGTAGTCATCATGTGATGGGTAAATTGTGGTCATAAAGGGATGGACAATGTTAGCAACAATACTCAGGTAGGCTGAGGCATTTAAATGATGCTCAGTTGCTACTAAGGGGTCTGAACCATTGATACAAAGCAGGATGGATCCATGCGTTCATGTAGTTTACACCAAATTCTGACCATCCAAATGTTAAAGCAGAAAGCGAGATTCATCAGACCAGACTTCCTTTTTCCAGTCTACTATATAGTCTACTATATTCAAATTTTGGTGAGCCTGTGCAAATTGTAGATGTTTTGTTTTTATATGACAGGAGTGGCACTGGTATGGTTTTCTGCTGCTGTAGCCCATATGCTTGAAGTTTTGACGTGTTTTGCTCTAGAGATGCTCTTCTTCAAATCTCGGTTGTAACAATTTGAGTTACTGTTGTCTTTCGATCAATTCAAATCAGTCTGGCGATTCTTATTTGAGCTCTGAATTTAACAAGGCATTTTTCCCCACTAAGAACTGCCCCTCACTGGATATTTTCTCTTTTTCTAACCATTCTCGGCAAACCCTAGAAATGGTTGTACACGAATATCCCAGCAGACCAGGAGTTTCTGAAATACTCAGAATAGCTGGTCTGGCACCAATAACCATGCCACATTCACTTAAATCACATTTCTTCCCTGTTCTGATGCTTGGTTCACAAGCTTGTCTTGACCATGTGTACATTTCTAAATACATCGAGCTACTGCCATGTGATTGGCTGATTAAATATTTGTGCATATGATGATTCATGTGGTTTGGAAAGATTCATTCAGCTTGCTACCCGATGCTCTAATCGTCTTCACTCATGCCTCCAAGAATGCTCACCAGCCCGACCAACCACACGGTACTGCCGGACTGAACCCCAGAATCCTATGCAAATCGATAGCCATCGACTCTCTCCAACTAAGTGGCAGAGGCGGCTGATCCAGGGACTCTGTCTCTACTGTGGTTCAGTGGCTCACCACATCCTGGCCTGACCCCTCTTTCCACCACTTCCTGCAGTGAGTTACATCAAACTATTCCCTATTAAGATGAATCCACTCACCACCACTGTACAACTTACTGCTGACATCGTCACACTTTCAGTTACCACCCTCAGCCAGTTAAGGTATCCCCCACCTCAACTGAATCCACCTACAAAGTGATCACTATCACCGGGAAACCCCTTAACCACCGGCATATACGGTGCAGTGTGGGTCCATTACAAATATCCGTTGGCTTACTACATGTCTAACTCATCAACCTTCTAGTGCCAGAGGTATCAACGGCAGACATTATACTTGGTTGCCCATGACTGGTTCAACATAATCCCATAATCTCATGGTCAACAGGCGAAATCATCTGTTGGGGTGACCAGTGCTTTCCATCCTGCTTCACTCGCAGACCATCACCACAAGTGAAACCCTCAGAAAACCTACCCATTAATTCCACATCCATTGAAAGTCCTGTTGATAAATGTTCAGTAGTAATACCCTCCGATTACCAAGAATTCAGTTACGTCTTCTGCCCACGCAAAGCCTCACAACTTCCTACTCACTGCCCTTGGGATTGCGCCATAGATTTGGTTCCAGGTGCGCCAGTGCCTCGTGGAAAGATTTACCCACTCTCTCTCCCGGAACGGAAGTCCATGGAGGAGTACATTGTAGAGGCTCTAAATCAAGGTTATATGATTCCCTCTACATCCCCTGCCACTTCCAGTTTTTTCTTTGTGGCTAAAAAAGATGGAGGCTTATGGCCTTGTATTGATTACCGAGCTCTTAATCAAATCAGTTAAATTCCGGTATCCTCTTCCCCTCGTCCCAGCAGCCCTTGAACAACTCCGAGGAGCAGCAATCTTCCCCAAATTGGATCTCCGAAGTGCATATAATCTCATCCGCATCCGAGAGAGAGACAAATGGAAGACTGCATTTGTTACCCCTACTGGCCACTATGAGTATAGGGTGATGACATATGGCCTAGTCAACGCCCCCTCAGTCTTCCATGATTTTATGAATGAAGTGCTCCAGGAGTATATCAACCACTTTGTCGTAGTTTACATCTATGATATCCTCATCTACTCCCGGAGCCTGGCCGAACACCGCCAGCATGTTAAAGCAGTCCTAACCAGGTTACGAAAATTCCATCTATTGCTCAAGGCCGAAAAATGCACCTTCCATCAACCGTCAGTTCCTTTCCTGGGGTATGTCATCGATAGCTCAGGTATCCACATGGACGAGAGGAAGATCGAAGCCATAAACTCCTGGCCACTCCCATCAACAATAAAAAAACTCCAACTCTTCTTAGGTTTTGCCAACTTTTATCATCGTTTCATTAAGAGTTACAGTTTGATCACCAGTGCCATCACTGACCTTCTCAAAAAGAAACCTAAAACTCTGTCTTGGACCCCAGTCTCCACCGAAGCCTTTACAACACTCAAACAAGCCTTCACCAGAGCCCTTGTTCTCGCTTATCCTTACCCAGACCTCCCTTTCGAGGTGGAGGTGGACGCCTCGATCACTGGAGTGGGAGCAGTACTTTCCCAGTGGCAGGGGAATCCTCCCCGAATCCATCCATGCGCCTTTTTCTTCCAAAAGCTCAGCTCGGCAGAGAAGAACTATGATATTACAAACCGGGAGCTACTAGCGATCATTTTAGCTTTGGAGGAATGGAGACACTGGCTCAAGGGAGGTGTCCATCCCTTTACAGTGTTTACTGACCACAAGAACTTACTATACCTCTGTGACAAAGCTGACCTAATTGTCACTGCTGGGCAACACTGGCACACACACGCACACACCTACACTTAAGCAGAAATACTTACCTTTGTAATAACTCACGCTCATTTCCCTCCTGGTGTTCCGCCGACGGCAGCGCGGGTGCACACGCACTCCCGATGGCACATATGTGTTGGACATTATTTCATCTTCCCCTCCACATCCGTCAATATTCATAACCCCGGACATTTCACACACTCACACTGCACGTTGTTTGATGTCGTCTTGTCTAATCGGTGTTTGTGATGTTGAATTGGGCATGCGATGGTCGGTGTTCCGGTGTGAGACGCTGCCAAACAGAGCGATAGAGCGGCGATCACTTATGACGTCACTGACGGCGCCGCGCTGCCGCAGCGCACCGGAAACCAGCCAAACCATTGTTTTATATTAGTAGGGGGTACCTTGTTTTTTGCGTGTATATAAATTAAATAGTTGAATGTAGTATTTTTGTGTTTAATGTTTTATTTGTTGGTTTATGTGTTTTGAGTTTGTGTTTAGTATTAATTAATTGTGTAAAAGTAGAAATGCCTGAAGTAGTGGGGTTTTTACCATCTGTTATTACCTGTTTGAAAAGTCCCATTTGAAGGGGGTGGAGTCTGTCCTATATAAGGGCAGGCCAGAATAAAACTTATCACTTGTTTACCAAGTCGGAACGAGAGAGCAACTGTGGTGCCTCAAGCGATCTTTTTGTAACGCCTGTATATTGTGGATACTTACCTGTATATTGACTTTTTTCATTTGGATTATTCCCTCTTTATTTTTCTGTTTATTGTTTCTTTGGTACTTTGTTCACCTATATATATTTTTCACCGTTGGACTGTGTATATTTTTTGGCACTGTAAATAAATTGCACTTGCACATAAGTGCTATTGCGGGCTGAGCCATCATTTAACATCTTTTACGGACATTCACAACGTCCCCAAGCGAGTGGTGGTTCTCGTTTTATCACATATGGTGGCAGCGGTGGGATGGCAACCCGCAAGACAGCGCCAAAAGGTGAAAAACCCAGGACGGGTTTGCGGTCCCAGGGGAAGGTGGTGGCTGGAAAGGATGTTACCTGGGATTCAATGGAATCTACAGAGGATGAAGAGGCAGCTACAAGGCTTCCTGAAGCATCAGCAAAGTCCAGTTCACCACAGACCAAGCCCTTCACAGCTGGTGAAATGTCTGGTGAAGGAATGATGTCTCTGATGCGCAAATTCCTGGATGCACAAGAGGAGAGGGAAGAGAGATATCTGCGAGAGCTCCGTGGTCTACGAGAGTCCATCGTACAGTCAGCACGGCCTGCAGAGACCTCGTATGACATAGATAGTCTGCGGATGGACCTACCAACTCCGGCAGCACAGAGAGGACCTACACGAGACAGGCAAGCACATGTCCTAGACTCCACAAATGTCCCAGCACCAAGTCAGCCAATGCAGCGGTCTGAACCAAAAATGCCAGCCTTCCAGCAGGGGGAAGACATTGAAAACTATCTTCGGCGGTTCGAGCGGTTGGCCAGGACCTGGGGGTGGCCTGAGCAGGAGTGGAGCTTTCGACTTGTCCCCTTGCTGACAGGGCAGGCACTGGAGGCATACTTAGCGATGGATGAGGATGAAGGCAGAAGTGTATGCTGATCTAAGGGAGGCACTGCTGGAGAAATTTAACATCTCACCAGAAACTTACCGCCAGCGCTTCCGAGTGTCCTCTGTTCCAGCGGGAGAGTCACCAACAGAAACTTACCATCGCTTGAGGAATCTGTATCGACGATGGATACGGCCTGAGGAGCATACTAAAGAGGAGATTGGTGAGGCTATTATCCTGGAGCAGCTTCTTCGTGTACTTCCGTATGATACTCGCACATGGGTACGGGAGCATGAGCCGATGACAGGCCTGGCGGCAGCAAAGCTGGCTCAACAGTACATGAATGCTCACAGGGGAGGCCTGCGCACTCAACCACCAAGAGGTACTGTACGTTCTGTTTCTGATCGTTCTGGGGCTGAAGCTGAGAAAAGTCACGCTGATCGTATAGACCATGCACAAGGACAAAAATCATCTGTGGGCAAGGGACTAATTTGTTTTTATTGCCAACAGCCTGGACACAAAGCATCAGTGTGTCCTGTGCGAAAAGCAAAATTGACTGGATTTTGTTATGTTCCCAGAGAGGAAGACAATGCTAGAGACTCTGTAGAGGAGAGTCAAAATAGGTGTAAGGTGACAGTAAATGGACATTCGTTGCAAGCTCTTTTGGACACTGGTAGCACTCTCTCTCTGTTAAAACCATGTTTTGTGCCAAATGTAAATTATGTGAGCACTACCGCTGTTCAATGTGTACATGGAGATGTAAAGCAGTACCCTAGAGCTGAAGTTGTTGTTGAGGTGTATGATCAATTGTACTTGTTAAATGTTGCCATAGTTGATAACTTGCCAGCTGATATGATTTTGGGTCAAGACTTGCCAGTACTAAATGATCTGTTACAAACCACCAAAGACTCTGAAACTGTTACTCCCTCTGCCACTGTTGAAGTGTCATGTCCTGTTGTCACCCGGGCACAAGCCAAGGCAGGTCTGCAGCCACTGCCGGACTTGGACAGTAGTCTGTTGCAGGGCGGCACAAAGGGCCCTAGGAAGTCACGCCGACAGCGGCGTCTAGAGAAGTACATGGGCACCCCAGTTTCTAAAACCTCTGTGGATGGTCTTCAGGTTAGTGGCTGGAGGATTCCGGAGGACATTGCGAAATTACAAAGGGATGATGAGTCTTTAAAATCACTCTTTGAGAAGGCAGGGTGTGAAAATGCAGCTAATCTGTGCAATGAAAAATATGTTGTGTTAAATGGAGTGTTGTATTTGCAGACAAATGATGTGACACGTTTAGTTGTTCCAACATGTTGCCGCCATATTGTCTTACATTTAGCACACACTGTTCCCTGGGCTGGCCACCTAGGACAGCAGAAAACATATGCACGCATTAGTTCACGGTTCCACTGGCCTACACTATACACAGATGTTCAGACATATTGCAATACATGTGCCATCTGTCAAAAGACCAGTGTTGTTTCCCAGCGGGGCAAAGCACCCCTGCATCCTCTCCCTGTGATCTCTTCTCCTTTCAGACGCATCGCCATGGACATCGTAGGCCCAGTTGAACGAAGTAGTGCAGGACATCGGTACATCCTGGTGGTCAGCGACTATGCTACAAGATATCCAGAAGCGTTTCCACTCCGATCCATCACAACGCCGAAAATCATCCATGCCCTCGTCCAAATGTTCTCCAGAGTAGGCATTCCAGAGGAGATCCTAACAGACCAGGGAACTAACTTCACCTCACGGTTAATGGGGCAACTATACCAGCAGCTGGGTATCAACGCCATCAAGACGACCCCATACCACCCTCAGACAGATGGTCTGGTGGAGCGTTTTAATCAAACCCTTAAGAACATGTTACGTAAGTTTGTTGCCGACACAGGACGGGATTGGGAGAAGTGGCTGCCTTTTGTGCTTTTTGCCTACAGAGAAGTACCTCAAGCCTCAACTGGGTTCTCACCATTCGAACTGCTCTATGGATGGCAAGTGCAGGGACCATTGGACCTACTGAGAAGAGGGTGGGAAGACCCTGCATCCAGAACGGAGGAGAAGGGCATAGTGCAGTATGTTCTAGAGATGAGAGATCGACTTGAGCGGTACAGGGAACTGGCCAAAGAGAACCTGCAAGAGGCACAAAAAGCTCAAAAACGATGGTATGACCAGCATGCAAGACTTCGACAGTTCCAGCCGGGGCAGAAAGTTCTACTCCTATTGCCAACATCATCGAATAAGCTGTTGGCCAAGTGGCAAGGGCCATATACCGTGGTCCGCAAGATGGGGCCAGTGACCTATGAGATCCACCACCCTGACAAAGGGAAAGCTAAACAAACTTACCACATAAACCTGCTGAAGGAGTGGAGAGAGTCGACTGGTAAGGCAACCGAGACGTCACTTCTTGTACGGAAGGTGGAGGATGTGGAGGATGAAGGTTCAGAGGCAGAAGCTCCGAGACAGACGTCAGTGGTGAGCTTGGATCACCTAGATGACGTGAAAAAGGAAGAGCTAAAGCAGCTGGTGAACCAATTTCCTGCTTTGTTCCGCCAGAGACCTGGTCGGACTGAAATGTGTCAACACACCATACACCTGACAGACCCAGCACCCTCAAGACAGCGGCCTTACCGTGTTCCTGAAAGGTTGGTGGAACCTCTAAAGGAAGAGATCAAGATGATGAAGGAACTAGGAGTAATAGAGCCCTCGGTGAGTGAATGGAGTAGTCCCATGGTCATCGTACCAAAGAAGGATGGGACACTGCGTGTCTGCATCGACTTTCGCAGGCTGAATGCGCAATCAAAGTTTGATGCCTACCCAATGCCACGAGTGGATGATTTGTTGGAGAAAATTGGACAGGCTCAGTTTATCACCACCTTGGATCTGTGCAAGGGCTACTGGCAGGTGCCCCTCGATCCAGCCTCCAGACCATATACAGCGTTCCGGACCCCACTGGGGTTATACCAGTTTACTGTCCTTCCGTTTGGCCTGCATGGGGCACCTGCCACATTCCAGAGGTTAATGGATCGAGTCCTCCAGGGCTGCGAGGAATGGTCTGCTGCTTATTTGGACGATGTGGTGATCCACAGTAACTCCTGGCCTGAGCATCTTCAGCATGTGCGACAAACCTTGGAGAAGATACAAGCAGCTGGGTTGACACTGAATGTAAATAAATGTGAGTGGGCGCGTCAAGAAGCTGGATACCTTGGATACCACCTAGGCAATGGCCAGCTGCGACCACAGGTGGACAAGGTGGAGGCAATTCGGCGGAGCCCAAGACCCAGAACAAAGAAGGAGGTGAGGTCTTTCCTAGGGTTAGTGGGCTGGTACAGAAGATTTGTGCCAAACTTTGCCTCAATTGCAGTACCCTTGACGGACTTACTGAGTAAGTCAGTGAGCAATCCAGTTCCTTGGTCTGAGGATTGTGAGACAGCATTTAACACTCTGAAAGAAAAGATGTGTTCCAGCCCAGTCCTACAGAGTCCAAATTTCTCAAAACGGTTCCTTGTACAAGTGGATGCTTCAGCTACAGGAATTGGTGCAGTGTTGGCACAAGGAAGTTCAGGAGAAGAAAAGCCAGTTGTTTACCTTAGTCGCAAGCTGTTGCCCAGGGAAACCCGATACTCTACGATAGAGAAGGAATGTCTTGCCATCAAGTGGGCCCTTGACAGCTTACAGTACTACCTCCTTGGACGAGAATTCGATCTGGAAACTGACCACAGAGCATTGACCTGGATCCAGTCAATGAAAGACCATAATGCCAGAGTTACAAGATGGTACCTGTCCTTGCAACCGTACAACTTCAAGATACGACATCGACCTGGCAAACAAAATGTGGTCGCCGACTACCTGTCCCGGTTCCCAGTCAGTGCGTCGCTTGGAGAGGGGGAAGGTAATGTGACAAAGCTGACCTAATTGTCACTGCTGGGCAACACTGGCACACACACGCACACACCTACACTTAAGCAGAAATACTTACCTTTGTAATAACTCACGCTCATTTCCCTCCTGGTGTTCCGCCGTCGGCAGCGCGGGTGCACACGCACTCCCGATGGCACATATGTGTTGGACATTATTTCATCTTCCCCTCCACATCCGTCAATATTCATAACCCCGGACATTTCACACACTCACACTGCACGTTGTTTGATGTCGTCTTGTCTAATCGGTGTTTGTGATGTTGAATTGGGCATGCGATGGTCGGTGTTCCGGTGTGAGACGCTGCCAAACAGAGCGATAGAGCGGCGATCACTTATGACGTCACTGACGGCGCCGCGCTGCCGCAGCGCACCGGAAACCAGCCAAACCATTGTTTTATATTAGTAGGGGGTACCTTGTTTTTTGCGTGTATATAAATTAAATAGTTGAATGTAGTATTTTTGTGTTTAATGTTTTATTTGTTGGTTTATGTGTTTTGAGTTTGTGTTTAGTATTAATTAATTGTGTAAAAGTAGAAATGCCTGAAGTAGTGGGGTTTTTACCATCTGTTATTACCTGTTTGAAAAGTCCCATTTGAAGGGGGTGGAGTCTGTCCTATATAAGGGCAGGCCAGAATAAAACTTATCACTTGTTTACCAAGTCGGAACGAGAGAGCAACTGTGGTGCCTCAAGCGATCTTTTTGTAACGCCTGTATATTGTGGATACTTACCTGTATATTGACTTTTTTCATTTGGATTATTCCCTCTTTATTTTTCTGTTTATTGTTTCTTTGGTACTTTGTTCACCTATATATATTTTTCACCGTTGGACTGTGTATATTTTTTGGCACTGTAAATAAATTGCACTTGCACATAAGTGCTATTGCGGGCTGAGCCATCATTTAACATCTTTTACGGACATTCACAACGTCCCCAAGCGAGTGGTGGTTCTCGTTTTATCACAACCTCCGAGATGCAAAGCATCTTAACCCTCACCAAGCTTGATGGGCCTTATTATTCACGAGATTCCATTTCACAATCTCCTATATACCCGGCCATCACAACACGAAAGCTGATGCCCTTTCCCGAGTTCACGCAGCTGAAGAAGGTACAGACCGACCAGAGACTATAATCCCGACCCAAATCATAGCCAGTCCTATTCAATGGACTTCTTCGCTAGTTGCCTCCGAAGTCCCTCCTCCTGCTCTGCTGGGCTGTCCCCCCCAGAATCAGATATGGCCCTCGGCACAACGTACTCTGCTCATTCATTCCTCCCTAGGCACTGGCCACCCAGGGGCTGACGCAACTCTCTCGCTGCTAAAAGATTGCTTCTGGTGGCCCAATATGGCTGGAGAAGTAAGAAGATTTGTCCGGGGTTGTACCGGATGTGCCATCTTCAAAATCCCTGACATCTTCCTGCTGGCAAGATCCACCCATTACCCATTCTAAACCATCCCTGGTCACACCTAGGAGTATACTTCATCACAGATCTACCTCCCTCAGGTGGTAATACCTGTATTCTAGTCATTGTGGATAGGTTCTCTAAATTCTGTCAGCTCATCCCCTTACATGGTCTTCCCACTGCCCTAAAAACAGAGCTTCTATTCAATTGGGTCTTCCATCAATTTGGACTCCCCGAGGACATCGTTTCGGACTGTGGACCACAATTCATATCCCGGGTCTGGAAATCCTTTCACTCCTAGGTGTGACTGTAAGTCTCTCCTCAGGTTATCATCCACAATCCAATGGTCAGACAGAATGGAAGATACAGGAAGTAGGTCACTTCCTCCGGATCTTTTGCCATGGCCACCAGGAGAGTTCCAGTAGCTGAGTACGCCCAAAACTCTCTCCGCCAACCTTCCACAGGTCTTACTCCATTCCAGTGTGTGCTCAGTTACCAGACCCCTCTCTTCCCTTGGTCAGGAGACCCCTCCAATGTTCCAGGGGTCAACTACTGGTTTCAGGAGAGCGAGAGATTCTGGGACGAGGCTCACCATCACCTCCAATGGGCAGTGCGCAGGCAGAAGATGGCAGCTGACCTTCACCAAACGCCTACTCCTACCTATCAACTGGGACAGAAGGTCTGGCTGTCTACCTGTCAACCCAGTCACTTACAGACTCCAACTTCCACCTAAATACAAGATTCACCCTACCTTCCATATCTCACTCCTAAAACCTTTTCATCCTTTTGTCTCCACAGAGCCTGGCTGGACAGAAGAACCCCCTCTCCCTTTAATATTGGAAGAAGGAGCCATTTACAGTGTTAAGGGGATGCAAGTTCTCTCATCCTCCATCCACCTGCTACTCTCCCACAGTTTATTCTTCCCTGTTTCAATAAATCCTGAATATCCTCTGCCTAAGTCCATTTGTTACATCAGGGGTGTCAAATTCAATTCCTGGAGGGCTGGAGCCCTGCATACTGTAGTTTAGATTCAACCATGATTAAACACACCTAATTCAATTATTTAAGTCTGTCAGGCTTATTTGAAAGCTATATGGTATGTGTGTTGAAGCAGGGTTGGAACAAAACTCGAGTTTGATTTCCCTGTCTTACATGGACATGTTTTTATAAAGCTGTGGTGTTTTTTTTTTTTTTTTTTTTGAGCCAAATCTCAAAATTGTCCTATGGTGTGACTGTCCTAAGCAATTTTCAGTAAATTACAGCTTTTATCAACTACCCAGATAAAAAAACAACAACAAAAAAACACAATGTTTGGAAATGTAAAGGAGTCACTTTTATATGTGTACAATCACAATAGAAACAAAACATTGTGATTTTGTAAAATAAAGAAAACATATGGTGGGCTTTCAGTCCTCTCAGTTTTCTTGAACTTAGCGCGGTCACAAAAATTAAAGTTTTTTATTTGGTTTTGTTAATGTAAATATTTAAGTTAAACATATTTAGTTTAGGACTATTTACTTTATACCTTTTATATAGGTCAATACATAGTTAGCGTTGTAGAGATTGCTGGTGCTTTGAGCAAAATGTCTCTGAATAAGTGATTTGTTCTGCAATATTCATTGACTTTTCATTCTCAATATTTAGTTCAATCGCCTGAGCAGGCCACACACCCTGATCATTCGGGGGTGCAAATCTGTCTTAAAATCAGGATTAAAACCCTCTAGTGTGTGTCCAGTTTAGGTAATTACGTTTGTCAATCTCAGACACTGACAGTGTGAACTTAACCTTTTATTAAAGATTTCAGGACACATGAAAAAAAAAAATAATAAAAAAAGATTTGCACTGATAACTATTTTATAATAAATAATGCAATAATGCAATACAATACAATCTCAAAAATAAAGGTGATTAAAAAGTTTTCTTCACAGCAATGCCATAAAAGAACCATTACTGGTTCCACAAAGAACCATTTAGTCAAAGGGTCATTAAAGAACAATCTCTTTCTTACCTTTCATGACAAAGTACCTTTTGTGAAACAGAAAGTTTCTTCAGATGTTAACAGTTCTTTATGGAATAATTTAGACAAAAGTGCTTTATGCCATCGTGAACCATGGAAAAAAAAAAAGAAAAAAAAAAAAGGATTTGTTCATTCTGATTGCATGCTCAGTTGAGTGTTTTCTGCAGAAAGACTTACTTGGTAGTAGATCTCAGGACATATTTCTGAGTGACATGCAGCAAAGCTGCCATTTGGGTTTGTGAGACGGGAACACCAGTCTTTTGGCAAGTTGCTCTATGAGGAAAAACATCAGAGAAGATTTGCTTGCTTACTTTGTTTAGTGCAGCAATAATTTTCTTCTGCTGTCAAGAATAATAAAATGATCAACTGCAACAAGGATATTGTGAGCATGTTAAGCACCTGTTTCTATATTCAAGCTGCAGGGGTTGTCAAATGTGATTTCAAGATCTTTGGCAATTTTGTTTCCAAAAGTTGACAAAGGATGTTTGGTGTGCCCTCTATGATGCCTGATGTTGTTTTAAAGTCATCTGATTGGATGTCGTTATAGTTCCCACACAGACCTGAGAGAAACAAGGTAAAAAGTGATTCAATTGATACCCATAAAATTGTCTGAATTTGAGTCCATAACAATTAACTTTAACAATGAATATCTATATTCTACAAATAAATATATGTATATTCCAAACATTTAAAGTCTGCAGTCTTTCTTTTCCAAGATTTTTTTTTTAACTCACCACTCATCTTTCCTTTCTCTTCAGTGCTGGCTACAATATACAACTGCATGACTGGAGCCAACTGGATCTCCAGACGAAGACTATTCATATCAGCAATGATGAAAGAGGACGAGGGGCTGGAAGATGCTCACAGGACCTGGGACAATACAATTATTGAAAAAGGAAATTCAATATTTTTTAGTAATTATAAAAAAAAGTAAATTACTTATATTTGACAACAAACCTGTTGTGAAAGGAGGCATGTGTGGACTGATTTTAATTCACTGTCACAGATCCTCCAGAGGAAAAAGTAATCTGTTTAATGAGTAAAACATCAACAAAAAGATACTACTATTAATATAAATTATCATAGTTAGTAGTAGTAGTAGTAGCAGCCAGCATGCGTATTATTATTAATAAAATTTATAAAAGAATAAAATTATTCAAACCCAGTGCTTACAGTGGTCCCTGAGATGACAAGGGTGATTTGAAATTTAGACATGTGTCTTTTCGGGCCCGGATCACACTTTGCCAGATTTCCCACAACTGCAATGTCACTGTCATTAGAGTGCTTTATTTTTTTTTAAAAGAACGAAAAAATGATGGTAAGAACATTTATAATACCCACAGTTTTCTGATTGTAATATAAACCATGTGAATAAACATATAAGTGAAGGCTTTCATTTATCTAGCCCTGACAGAAAACATCTCGATCATCTGCTGTACTAACAGACCTTAGTGAGGATGTAGTCACAGTTGCCACTGAAGGTCTTTCCATCA